>NC_072778.1:26781030-27084363 GCF_022539595.1 Amphiprion ocellaris | reverse complement strand
TAATCAGCTGCAATGACTAACAGCTAGGGCTGGAAAAATCTCTCCAGCCAGCTACAACCAAGTTCATGCAAGTCCTCTCCCCACACAGAGGCCACAGAGAATTCACCACAACACCAGACAGCACACAGACACCAAGGGCCGTAACACATATCAAACAAACTGCTGCAGCATCATGTTACTGTGAGTGTAAGCTGTGTGTCAGTGGCACAAAATTGAACTAAACAGGAAAACCTGCCAACCGGGAAGTAAAATATGTCACTTACACATCATGGTCCTATAAACAATAAAGAAAAATGCAAATGCTTCATTTTTTTTTTCTGATGATGTTGATCGCCAATTCAAAATAGTTTTAAATTGTGAAATTTTTTGTGTACATATGTGTATTGAATAAATTCAGCACAATAAATATTTTGTCCAGACACATGCAACAAGATGGTGTTATCTATAAAGATTCATGGAAAACCTTGATGTCAGCATAGTATAAATACTCACTATATTAAACATATTCACTGAAGTAATACATAGCAACCAACAAAAACTAAGAAAAAATATGTTTCCTGCAAAAAAAAATTATCAAATGGAGTAATGTAACATTTTATTCTTACATATACATCAGCAATAACTATTAATCCTTTTGATGTACAACAAAATAGAAAATGGATTGTGAAATGTATAGAAAATTTTAATTTAAAGGAGGGTTTTTCAACTCCAAGGCAATAGAATGCAAGATATGCAGCTTTTGTGAATTATGTTGTCTTTCCCACGCAACTATATTAATGCTACATAGAATGAAAATGTGGTTGCAAGAATGTGAAAACTAGTGGAGATGTTATTTTTTGCAAATAAAGGATGTTTTGCTTGAGTTTAAAAAAAAAATATTTTTTAAAGTAATTTTCATTCAGTTACTAGTCAGCAGCAGTTTAAGGCTTGTTGGATGCTACCTACAAATTCCACCCCAGTAGAGAATAAGTCAGCTGTGAGGCTTAAAATGAATCACAGAGCTGATGGCATTTAACTCTGAGGGCCATTTCAAACTTTCACAGTGAAAATCACACTTGGACTGGAGCCTTCACATTTGGAAGATCCTGTGAACTCAGAAGTTTCCATGCAATTTATTTTCTATTTTATATAAGATGAAGTGGGAGTGTTAGATAGCTTGGTAGTTTGTTAGTATAAGCCTAATGAACAGCCCTGTTTACTCTCCATCTGGGTGTAGCTGTTTGATTACAGGAGTGAAGACAGCTGAGTAGGAGGCTCATCACCTGAATTCAATTATCCTCCTCTGCCATAAAAGCCACGTTCAGATCTGCACTCCTTTCCAGAAAGGAGACTCTGCAGCACAGTTAGTCTTGGTCAGGCCATGTCATACATTTGCCTACTCTGTGAGCCATGCCTTCTGCCACTCCAGAGACAACAGTCAGATTCCACCCCAGACCAGTCAGCTTAGATCAGGCCTTTTGTCACTATTCAACAGTGCAACTTTATGCTGAACAACCAGCCTGTAGTGACAGCCAAATGAAGCTTTCTGAAGCACTGAAGCTTGTACTGACAGCTGTCAGAGCTGTTTATTGCACATTATTCCTGGCATTGCATGTTTTTATTCTTTTATTTAGTGTTTATTTAACCAGGTCAGTCCCATTGCGATACAATGGCCTCTTTTTTGAGGGAAGTCTGGCCAAGACAGTAGCCTGAGAAACAATTAAGAACAGACAACACCAACTCATTCAAAAAAATAAATAAAATGCATGCTAGATTAAAGCACAGGATTACGAATTTACATTACGGTATATTGCCTTAACCTATTTTTATTTTCATTTTTTTTATGTATTTTGTACTTAAATTTATATTGACATTCACTGTGGTTAGCAATAGAGGAATTTGATAGTACAGGGAAACATGTTTCTTTACTGGGCATATGACAATAAATTTTGAACCTTGAAAAAGGGTTGAAGCTTTTCAACACAGTCCTTGTTGGTGGCATCTGGTGGCCAAAAGTATGTAGAGCAGCTTGAACATATAACTTGAACTGCCTCATTATGGTTACCCACTGTACAGAGTTTAGCTGACAGCTTCTGTTTAATATCATGTAATATTAAGCTGTGGATGAGCTGCAGGATGAGGTCAATGAGCTGCAGAGTAGTGGTTCTGGCAACTCATCGCCTGGGGACGACAACTCTCAACATAATGTATAAGAAACATTGTTGGCATCTGTATTAAAAGTCACTTTCTTTAATTCTATTTAATTCTTTCTTGAGATTAGAGAGGGAGGGGTGGGGGTTATGTTTAGAGAGGGTGGAGTGGGAGGCTGGGGTTGGAATTAGCCAGGGATAGGTGGGAGGTTAGGTTTGGTAAGCCTGTCTCAAGAAACCTCCCACTTCGTCCATCGACTAGGTGGTTGACATGGGGCATCAAAGGCAGGTAGAGTCAGGATGAGAGGTCTGTTCAGACCGAGCTCTTCCCTGCCAGATCGGGTTGTATACTTGACCTCCCCCTACTCATCCTTTACTGTGAGGGAGAATTTGGTATTCTGGGGTTGTAGTGTTAGTGGTTCTGTTCCTTATGGGCACGACTGAAGTGGGCAGAGGGGATATGTTAAATTATGTTTTTTGTGGAGTGAGGGGAATTTTGGTGGGAGAAGGAAGAGGTATAGACAGTCTAGTGAGGGGTCCACATACAGTTGCTCATGGGACAGTCGTGTGCTTTTGGGACAATCTTGGTATAAGTGAGAGAGAACAAAGAGAGGGGGTTGGGGTGAGGATTAGCCTAGGGTTCGGCCAAGGTTAGGAGTGTGTATGGAATGGATGAGTATAAATATATATTTGAAATGTAAAAACAATAACCAAAGATTATCACAAATGGATGTTGTATCATTACTTTATTACATTTGTACTTTAGATGTAGCATATCAGATTACAATAACTAACGAACACAAAGTTTAACATGACTGAACAGAAAGCTTGAACCTAAACTTCTGATGATATGTAACCTTGAGTGTTGTAAAGGTACAGAGCTTACATGTAGCATCACATCATCACTACAAACTGCTGCAGTGTTTTTATATTAGTACATGACACTTGTCACTGCCACATACAAGGGAAACAATAATAACCTTCCCAAGTCAATACATTAACAAATGCATTTGATCAAATGGTGATACTGGCAGCAAGGTAGTTATTTTTTTCCAATACAAAATAAATATTGGCAAATAAATATTTCATGAAAACATTTTAAAACTTTGTTATAAAGAAGGAAAAGAAGGTTCCTTGTTGGATGGCACAGAATGACATGGGCTCAGACTTGGACAGCATGGACTGATGTTCACACAATGGACCGAGATAAAAGAAAGTTAAATAATTATCTAAAAATAATGATCTAAAGTTAAAAGTACTGAAGATGTATAATTGCTATCATTTTACTGGTGTGATGCCAAATGTTTCAAGAGCACATCATAGTCTAACTTTGAATTTCTGCAGATGTGTGCTGTGAATGTGTAAAGCTTGAGTCTACCATCACTCACTGCTGGTTTTAACACATTTTATGATGTACTTATATCCTCAGTCTGTAAATGGAAGAATGTGTGGAAAAAAGTTAACAAGAGGCCCCACTTGAACAGCATGACATGACATTCGCCTCCAGAATGTATAAAATACATTTTTAAAGCATAAAAATAAGGTAACATTGTCAAATTAATTTAACATCATTACTATCATTACATTTGTACTTTATATTTAATATAGTAGATTATAATAATTAATGAACACAAAGTTTAACATTACTGAAAGCTTGAACCTAGCCTTTCTGCTAATGTGTAACCTTGAGTGTTGTAAAGGTACAGAGCTTACATGTAGCATCACATACATGTGTAGCACTGGTGTTAGTGTCCCATGTAACATCCTGACAAATGTATGTTCCCAAGTCACTGACCCCCTCTACACTCCTGACCCAAATGTTGTGAACAAAATATTTCACAGCTTTGCAGTCTGTCATTATCCCGTAGAATCCGGTTTTCATGTAAGCATTTCTCACAATCCAGTATGCCAGGGATCTTCATTTCCTTGAGGAATCTCTTAAAATGTCATTCAGTGATCTCCCTCTCTCTGTCTTGGACCAGGACCTTTTTGGGTTTCCCTATAAGAAATTAAGAAAGTACGTGGATTAAAGATTTTACACAACTGAAAACACATTTTGTTGTGAGACCACAATCGGAACACTGACATTTATTTTTAAGAACTATGTAGGTAATATTCTTGCATTGTAAACATACTTTTTTGGATTGAATGGCAATTTCTTGGTGTCTTCAACTGCCTTTTCCAACGGTGCAGTCCTTCCTGAAAGCAAATGTAAAGCCCTTTTTTCAGAATCCTCTGTGTCCAAGTTTCCTGACACCACTTGGGTAGTGTTGTAGTTTCTCTTAGACATCGAGCTGTGCAGATGTTGAAGAAAACTGTCGCTCTTCAGCGGCAGCTCCAGTCGTAGTATGCTCTCATTCCAATGTCCTTGCTCAGGATTCTCCACCCCTTTCCATTGTCCATGTTTGAGCATCTGAGTCGGCTGTAGGGATCTCTGAACAACAGCCGCTCTTTACTTGATCTCCCAGATAGTGTCCTGGGAAGAAAAAGATCATCCTCCAGTATCTTGCAAAACAACAAAATACAACATAACGTATTATAAAAAATTCACTTTGTTATCAGATTATCATATTACATTTCCATTCCCCCCTTTGACCATACTGAATCCCATTTGAAGTTTGGACATCTCTACTGTAGATGACACCAAAAACAAAAATGAAGACTATAATGAAGTCAGATATTCAAAATGGACATTTCCCAGCTCGCTCAAATATTACCCTTAACTCCAACTGAAGCATCACTATCTAATTTAGACTCCTGCATTGCAACAGAGCAGTATTTCAACATACCATTAATTTCTCCTGTTTTTTTTTTTTTTTTTTTTTTAACAAACACCTTGGCATTGCTAATGATAAATGGCTCCTAAATGCAGTTTAATTCCCAATTTTGTAGAATTAATTTTACCATTTTATCTACAGGCTCTTCCATTATCTGAGGATATGCAATCTCAAAGTCTCCACCTGCTTATGGCCCAACTTAACAAAACCTTAACAGATTTAACAGACTGCGCATCCAAATCCTCTTCCAGCACTCACTGAAAATATGAGAACTATGTTTGAATCCTTGTGGCAATCTCCTATATTCATGAAACAATTCTTTGCATGTAAACCCCTCAAATAGACTTTAAATAGACTTTAATTTCTACACTTAGTGGAACACTGAAAAATGCACCACACAAATGCAACATCTGGAGGAATTTGAGCTAACAGGGTATGCAGATCTGAAAAAGCAATCACTATTTCATTCACCACTCTCTAATCATATACCATGCAATAAGACTCATCTGGCTGTTTCACTGGCTGTAGATGTGTTGCTCTGAGGATTCAGACTTATTTTCAAAATAACCACTCGCTACAAACCTCCCTCCTATTCTCTACCAACTGCATCTGATTAAGTTTTCTAAGAGTCTCCTTGTCCTGTTCTTTCTGGTCATTCTCCTTTTGTCGACATAACTCAACAAAATCAGCTATATGATCTATGTAGGCAGCTCTTGTCATGTTTCCCAGAGAAACCACCTCTGCCAGTTTACTCCTCACTGGTAGGGGCAGCCCCTTCTGTATTTTACCTCGCAGAATTGATTTCTCCACGTGGTTCAAATCTGGGTTGTTTCCTGTAACATTTCTCCATGTCTGATGAGCCCTTGACACCTAGGCCCTCGGGTTCTCCTCTGGTCTGAGTGGCTCAATTAAGATATTGTCGGGATGTATGTTTGTTGGGAACGTATCTCTCAACGCTCTCCACATCCGACCTCTACTTGCAGCAAACAATTCTGGATCATTCACCGCAGTTGCCACATATCTATTCAGTCTTGCTTGTTGCAGGATCTCTTCCATCGCAGGAACTCCTGGGAGGCTGGCCAAAAGTCTCTTAATGTCTCCCATTGCAGACTGCGTCCCCATCAAAACCTCCTCTAGCTTCGAAATCCAAGGATATGCCCCGTCTTGAAGAGTCGGCAACTTTTCAACTATGTCCAACATATCTGTATTCTGCCAGGGCTTGAATTCCAGATTCTGGCCTCTAACAACCACTGGACACATCTTCTCTGACACCTTTCCTTTTCTGGAACGTAAGTCATAGCCAAGAGTCTCTGACTTTTGAGAGTTCTTTTTCCTTAAGCTTTTCTCAGCTGTCTGCAGCTACCCTATATCCTTGTATTGTAAAATCAAAACAAATGAATCACAAAGGCTATTTATGAAGCCAAAACCAATCAGGAGAAATGAAATAAATTTGCCAACCTCAGAGGAAACCAGAAGGCCTATCAATAAAAACCAAACCACGTGATTATCAACCAATTCTCTAATCATGCCCATTCACCTCAAAATCATCCAATAGTTACAATATCCAATCCCAAAACAACTCCAGTTAAACTAAAACATACACAGCTAGTGAAACCACCATCAACAAATCTCTACAATATTCAAACCAAATTAACCTCTCCACAAATAATTAATTAAATCAATAGTGATCCATTCATCAATTAAATGCCTCAGATGGTCAATCTGTTGCCAAGCTTCCTCTCAAATAATTGCAACATCCCATGTATGTGTACACAGATGTGCTTTATTGACTACAGACTACAAAATTATCTGAGTCACTGCTGTAAAAGAAACACTGTGGGCCCACATGGGAGAACAGGTTACATATGTATCACCAATATTAGCAATAAAGTGTGTGCACACATAAGTAAATGCAAATACACATCAAAAAGAGTTTGTGGATAAAATCCACATCCAAACTGATGATGTTGGACACAGGAGCAATACGTGTTGTCATCCACAAGCCTCAGTTTGTGTAGAGCACAATCAGCTGTCCTCTCATCTGTCCTTCGGAGGATCGGAATCCAGACACATTCCATCTCCTCTGTCTCCTCCACAATTCTCACACATCATAGTTGAACAGAGGAAAAACGGAGAAAACAAACAAAGGTTTAATGTTTTATGATCATCATAAATCCTCATACACAACCCAAAAAACAACTCATTGAAATTTGTACATATCTGCCAACATTTAGGTCATTTTAATTTCCCCTGAGAGTCTCTTTAAAGACAACTACTAACAAGCTCAAACAGATTTCTTATTTCTCATGGATTCTAAATTAACCATACTTAATTTTACACAAAATACATTGTCAATTTCTCCAACTCTTTTTCCATATTATCTAGATTTGTGCTACCTTCTGAGGTGTAAATATTCAATTGACAAGCTGCTTCTTTCATTATTCGTCAATAATGAATCGAGTGGGAACTATCTATAATTGAATTTAACATCTACACCTCCAGTTCCATGGAACTGACCTGTACATGTGTAGGCTACTCATACAACAGGTTTTTGTGGCCAGTACTAAACTGCCTCCCAGAGGGCTTTATCCCAATCTGCGGCTTTTCCCTTGTTATCCTATTCCTCTTTTTTCTCAAACTCTATCTTCCTTTAGGCCTCTGTTTTCTCTTTTTCACTCATATTCTCATCCTCTCTCTTTTATCTTGCCAATTGACCTTTGGGCCCAAAGGTAAAATCTGCTGTCCTTTTTGTTTTTTACACAGATTCGACTACTCAAAGCCAACGTTTACATAAGCATCTAATTTACACATCTTACCGTTAAGAAGATGAGGGCCCTTTCTTCATTAATCTTGCATGGTTATTTAGCATGCTTCATCGTTACTAGTTCTGCTATTCTATATTTACCTACACTGTTTATTTTACTTCATCTTTTATTTCTCTTATCTCAGCATGTATCTCTCTTCTCTACTCTATTGGATTATTATGTATATAAACATGTTTTCCCACAAATTGCTGGTCCGATACAACAGGCAAAACAGATTCCATTCTACTAACTTATTAAATAACGTCTCAGATCAGATACTACAATAGAAACAACAAAATGTACTTATTTGAAGTGACTGAATGAAATCCATACTGAATATGACACTTTTTTTTTCTATTAAAATACTGCATACTGTAGAAAAACTTACCATCCTCATCTGTGGAGGAAGACTGGTCTTTAGATTGAATATCTAGTTTCCGAGTCGCTGGAGCTATCTCCAACTGCAACAAAATCAAACTAAAAACCACATATTTCATTTTCTAAAGTAGTCTATTTACATTGTTTTATGCATTACAAAACATGAAAATTACGCTCAAAAAAAGCTTGTATAAATGAATATTTTTCTTACAGGCAGTGCTTGGGTTTATGTCCTCCAGGGATTTTCCTTTTAATCTGCCCATTCCATTTTACATGACAAACAGAATTCTGTTTACCTTTGTCATCTGCAGTCTCTTTAGGCAGTCTCTACAATTCCCCATGCACTTCAATGTCATGTCCCATGAATGTTGCAAGCTGGTCCAGTTCATTAGTTTGTAAGTTTAAAAGCTGTAAAACTATAGCTACAGGCTTTCTTAGCTTAGTGCAGGTAATGTTTTCTGGATGCTTTGCCCCAGTTTTTTGCATGTCTCTTTAAGGTGTCACAACCACAAATACACTCCAAAGATCCATAAAAAAGATGGGCAAAAATGTAGAGATTGCTTGGACAAATCCCAACGTTTTCCCTAGTGCTGAGCAGAAGATCTACAGACTCTTTTGCATTTGTTGGCAGGAGTACTGGTGGTACTTTTTTCCCCACGCACTTCTACCCTAGTGAGATTTTCATTTCTTTTTTTTTTTTTTTTTTTTTTTCAAAGGCTGAGAGGCTCTGCAAAATTTCATCTTGCATAACGTGCTTGTGTTTTCTCCAGGTTCTCCAGCTTCCTCCCACAGTCCAAAAATATGCTGAGGTTAACTGATGATTCTAAATTGCCCGTAGGTGTGAATGTGAGTGTGATTGTTTGTTTGTATATGTGGCCCTGCGATGGACTGGTGACCTGTCCAGGGTGTCCCCTGCCTTCGCCCCAAGTCAGCTTTGATAGGCTCCGTGCTTGTTTCTGTGTAGGTATGTTTCAACCTACATCCTGGAAACCTCTCATTCATGACACCGGTTGAATAGAATTAGCTGTGTCAAAGTTACTTGTGAAAGATCACTCCATGACCTTGGTGATGGATGATCCTGGAGGGCTTTTTTACTGACCTCCCCAGCTCTTTTCAAGTGGTCCTGGGGCTTCTTTATGTCCTCAGCAAGAGGCAGCATTTGGGGACTGTTCCATTTCCTTTGGTACAGCGTTTTTAATACAACTGGTGACATGTGGATTGTCCATTCCAGTTCAATTAATTTGCTGAAATGTCCTGCTTATGCCTTTAAGATGTCATCTTCCTGTCGCAGAGCCTCTCCCTGTAAAATAATGAGATCTTCACCAGGGAATGCTGCAGTTTTAACGCAGTTGAGGGAACTGCAAATCTGTTTGCTAGGTGGTAATATTCTGTCATCTTTGTCAAAGCCCCATGCACAATATTAAATTTAGCTGGGTTAATCAAGTCCTTCAGGGAAACAGTACCTTTGTCAAGATCTCTTGCCACCAGAACAAGTCTGGCAAGTTCTCACGTTTTATTTCTTATACTTGCTCGATGGCATCCAACTTCTCCAGTTTTCAGGAACATCCTCTCATCCAACGACTCAGTTGGCAAGAATCAGTTGGTCGAATTTCACCAGTTGTGTAAAAGCATCATATGTCATGTCCTCCAGATTTTTTTTTAAGTCCACCAGAAATGGGATGGTACATTGACAACAGGAAGGAAGAACTTGCCCGAACCTTTAGTTTCACTGGCCCATCCGGTTTCACTTGCAATTTGCCTGTGATGCCTCCAGAGATCTGTTTTGATGTACATAACAGAACAAAACTTGCATGGCAGATAGTCTGTTGCTGATGACATGTAGCTTGGTTGCCGTTTTGGTACTATTTGTCCTTTACCAGAGGATAGGACTGAACAGTTATGATGGTAGTTTCCCTGGTTCTTTATTTTGCTCAGAAGAAGATTGTGCATCATTGATCCTTGCTTGTGTGCAAGTGCCTTTGCAACTTCAACTCCACCAGGAGATTGCTTGTGTGGGTTCAGCTGTGGCTGGTTTCAGAGTCTCTCCGGAACCCCAGCTGCCAGCCATTCCATCTGATGACTTCAGAGTAGAAGACCTGCACTGCAGCCTTGTTCTCCCCGCCTCCTGACCTTCCTGATTAGGCCATTCCAGGGGTCTTGCCAATACGAATGAACTCCATCAGAGACTTTTCAACTGCTTTCACCTCCTCTGTTGACCACATTCGTTTTGCCTTTCTAGCACCTTGGAAAGGAGATTGTAAAGAACACTTAATACACAGGAAATTTAATACATGTTGAAAATTGTCAAACATTAACAGAAAAGAGGAAGCCAGCCTGGGTTTCCTGCCCTCCCACCAACAGGTGTATGTGCTTGTTGTGTATGCAAGGGGTCACTCATTAAAGGACATGGGTTGAGTTGAGAGCCTACCTGTGTTTGGCCTGGACATGCCAGTACATAAAATTTTTCATTTTATGTTGTTTTGCAATTCATTGTTAAGGAGCTACCTGCTTGGCAATTACTCTCACACTGCTGTTTACTTAGCTACCAGGTAATTGTTTTGGCATGTGTATATAAATGTACAAACAGTGCAGCGATTTTCTCAACCAACAACTGCTTGTAGTATTGCTTCTGTTTGTCAGGTCATGTACATATGCATTTTTTCACATCCTCTGCCAATGGAATGAGCTTGGGTTTGTACCATTTCTTCTCCTCAAGTGTACGGTACGCAGCAGAAGAGATCATCTCATTCCAGGTAAGACTGTACAAGCACCTAAACTCTTGGACAACCTGCTTCTTTTCATTGTTCTGAGATGAAAGAGCTTCAGCCTCCATGATATCGGCAACTCTCTGGTTGCTTTGCCCTAGCTTTGTGGCTAGAATGGGTTTCCCAAACTTGTTCCTCTTTTCATCAAAGCCAGCTACTTCTTTGACAGCTCGAATCACATGGTGAAAGTGTTGTGGATTAATATGTTCCTCAATTGTTTTCAGAGGGGTCACCGTCCTTCCTATGATCAAGAGTCCACCCAGTCCTCCCATAATTTGACGAACATTGTCATGTTGAGAGGCAGTTTCACGTTGCCGGTTATACATCTTCTCTCCTACCTTCATGATATAGATGTCTTCTTTTACTGCATGGGCAATTTCGTCTTGAGTCATGCCATTCACAAGGGCCCATACCTTCGTGTGAAGATCTTTAGGTATAGGCTGAGCAGAAGCACAGAGTGTTTGCATTCTTGTTTTTCTAGGTAATGTTCTGCGAATGTTTTGAGCAAGTGTGCACCGTTTTGCATGCTTCCACAGAGATTTGCACTTGAAGTACCCAAAGCATGCAAAACAATGCTGACAGTCCTTTGGATTGCTCATGCCATCGCTTTGCTGTTTACAAGGTACCAGTGTCCCTTCTCCTTTTGTGAGTGCCTCAATGTTGTGTGCCCTATTTCCTTGCTTGTGAAGGAGATCCAGCAGATTTCTCCTTTTTTTAGATTTCGGTGGATACATCACTGCACGAGCAACTTCCCTTTTATCCCCATGTTTACGTTCCAGGTGGCGTGCAATTTTTGTTTGTGGTTCCTCGCAGTACATGCAGTAGTTTCTCTTTTGGTGGTACTTCTTGCACCCACCTACATTTGGAACATCAGCTACAACCAGAGAACCACTCTTCTCAACTGAGCTAGCGATAGAAGATTTTTTACATCTTGTGTAAGTCTTTATATCTTTCTTTCTCTTTTTGTATCTCTTGGTTTTGAGTCTTGATTCACCTGAATGCTCTTCTTCACTAGAACTTGAGCATCTCTTCTAACTTCTCTTGTATAGTTTCTTTGTTTTGAGTCTTGATTTAACAGAATCTTCTTCCTTACTAGAAAAACAGATCCTCTTTACTTCTGTCCCTGTTTTGAGTCTTGATTCTAGCTGGGAGTCAAGGCATATAAGTGTCTCTCAGCTCTGGAAATCGAAAGTTAGTTTCAGGTGTTGAAACTAGATTGAGGTGGAAAGCTGATTGGGAGCTGAAGGCAAAGATTCCATGTCCTGTGATTTATACCATTTGACAAATATTAGCATCTAATATACATCATATAAATTAGGGTTGCAATGGGACTGAAAAAAAAATTTCCCTTACACAGCTCCCTGAACTCTAAAAGATGAGAAGTCCACCTGAATGTGGCACTGCATTGAGTTTGACAGACCAGTGATAAGAAACAATTGAATGTGCTCTTTTCCCCCCCCCAACATCTTTTCCAACAAAGTTCAATAAATGCACAGTGTTTCCAAAGTCAGAGTAGTGGAGTAGTAAGTTAAATCGAGCTCAATATGGATTAAAATAATTGTGAATGTGGTTTTTGCACGATTGAGCAGCCCTACAAAGTCATCAAAATTAAACTAAATAAAGCCTTTCCACAACAGAAAACTAAAGAATAGCAAATAAGACATTTCCATGTCTTTAATAGTTTCTCACTGTACATTGTAATGTGCTCATGGTGGGTATAAATGCCTTAACCATATACTACAATGCAGCGGCCTGAGTTTGATTCAAACGCAGGTCCTCTGTTGGTCATAACTGATCAGCATTTTGAAAACACAAGTGGATCACAGATTCCTTTCATTCAGCTCAGAGTACTGCAGTGTTTTGACCCTTTGCAATGTTTGCAAAGATGCCACAAAGGTGACTTTCAAAAGAAGTCCGCAGAAATTTTAAAGTGTAAGTGACACTGCATGTGAAGCCATGAATGTTTACTAATGAGACACAATATCTCTGTCATTTTGTGCTTTTGTTTGTCACTCTAATGTACATTATAAAAAGGTGTCATACAACTTACCACTGTGTTGAGTCTACCGTCTAACAAGGTCCTTTCTCTCTTGTCATTCAATGTTTGTGTCTGAGCCTTCTCGTACCGCCTCTCACACACATCATGATGTGCTTTGAGTTTCTTAAGGCGACTTGAGTAACGAATTTGAGCTTGAAAAACACAGAAAAATTAAGTTTTAAAATGTTTATTGCTATTGAGCCAAATTATTTTTTGGACATTCATGCTTCATTAGACAGGAACAGAGCATGGGAGCAGAGAAGAGCAGAGGGTTTCTGAATGGAGTACAGTTTTTTTTTTTAAAGTTGCGTCCACAATAGACTGGGCAGAGCAGAGGGTTTCTGAATGGAGTACAGTTTTTTTTTTTAAAGTTGCGTCCACAATAGACTGGGCAGAGCAGAGGGTTTCTGAATGGAGTACAGTTTTTTTTTTTTAAAGTTGCGTCCACAATAGACTGGGCAGAGCAGAGGGTTTCTGAATGGAGTACAGTTTTTTAAAAAGTTGCGTTCACAATAGGACTGGGCAGAGCAGAGGGACAGACATCTGCAGACAGCTGCTGAAAGCCACATGCTGTTCTGCACTGATCTGCATCCAATTACTGTTGTTACTTAGTCATATGCATCCCTAGTTGGCAGTGACAAACTGTTTAACTGTTAACCGATAACAAGAACTTTGACGGAGTAATACTATCAGTTAATTTATTTTATTCTATTAGCTCCTCGCTCTTCAGCCTAGTGTTTGGCTGCCCTTTGTATAAAAACAGTTGAACATGTGGAGATCTAGCCGCCATCTGAGCACGAGCAGCTGAGCTAGAGCACAGTGGATGTGGCACTGTACAGCTGTTGCAGCGCACGTGTTTTTTACAGCAACAAAAACAATAAAACATTCTGTAATGTAAGTCTCCTCAGTGATGATACATGACAGATTCCACAGTTTCTAACAGTCAGACACTGAGTTCACTTCAGCTCTGAGTTCAGAACAACACAAATCTGATGGTGAGTTTTAAACAATATCTGAACATTCATTTCTAAACAGGATCAGCTCTGAACATCTTCAAACTCAGCTGCATCGTTTAAACCTGCACGTTCTGACGACGTGACGTCTCCTCCTAACTTCTCCTAATAGTTCCATCCTCTCCATGGTTACCAAAAATACAGATGTGAGCTTTTTATGAAAAAAATGATGCAGTCGCCACCTTGTTTCTACACATTTAAGCTAATTTTGACTAATTAATGCCCCTGATAAATAAAAACAACAATTTTAGCAAATCACTACAGCATTATTAGCGACCTTTTAAATCATATTGTTCACTGCAGCTTTCTCTTCGATGCTCAATCTAGTTTCTTGTCTTTTAATGCACTTTTGTTATCTCGATGTCTACTTTTATGTTTTATTTCTATGATTTTAATGTATGTCTACATTTAAATCATTTTTCTGAATGTATTTCTTTGCCATTGTAGAGCACCTTGAATTGCAAGTGTTACACCCAGAAAACATCACTATCACACAAATTCTGTTCCATTTTTGTACTGAAAAGAGGTCAGTTAATGAACTAAACACAGAAAAATCATGAATTAAATGTTCCTACCTCCATGGTGTCTGTCTGGACAGGTGCTGCTTCTCTCCGACTGCTGCTGTCTTCTTCTTCTTCTTCTTTCTTCTTCTTCTTTAACTTCCTTCGGGTGTTCGATGAGTTTTTCCGTCAAAAAGTTAGTTTCCAAGAAGCTTTCGAGCTCAGCTATCCAGCTTTCGGGTCCTTTTGCGAAATGGTCACAAAGACGTCCAAGTGCAAAAGAGAACGATGGAAGGTCTGCAGGCCTTTTATAGGTGCATCATCTGCTGTTGCCATGGCTTCCAATTAAAACACACACAGGCCTGTGCGTGGAAAATGTTGATAGCAGTTAAATGAATGATCTGTACTGTCAATTTTTTTTTTTCATGTATGTGCAGGAGTTTCCATCACCTCTGTCTGATGTGTGTGGGGCCCCAAAGTTATCTGACACAAACCATATGGGCTTTTTGAAATATATATATTATTAATATAAGATGTAGAATCTGCTTTGAGTGATTTTAGTGGGAACAAAATCATGAAAATTACATTTCTGAATTAAAATCATCTTTGAGTCCTGCAGCTGATGTGTCCAAACTCAGCATCACTGTTCAAAACAGGATTTCAAAAGACATTTTTCTTCTGCTTCATTAATCCTGCCTGCACGATTTAAATAAATAAATACATAAATAATACAATTTCATGACTGAGATAAACCTTTTAAGCTGCAAACATTACTTATTACTATGATGTTTGGTTCATATTGTCTTTAGTTGGTAGAATAAGGGTTAGAAAAGCCTCGTGATGAGCAAAATGTCAGTCTGATGATAAGGTCTTCCAAAACTTACAATAATCAAACACAGATCAGCTGCTGCAGCAAAATACTGTGTCAAATAGCAACATGGGCCCAGACAAACAGCTCTACTAGCGCTGTATTTGTATTATTTCTGTAATGCACCACTACAAACAGAGCTCTAATGTGTTTTCATAACAAAACCTGCCAGCTGGGCTTTGTGAAACTCTGTCAGCCCACTTTTTTGTGCCATCAGAGGGAGGCTGGATGGACCATGATGGGTCTGAGTCCATGAACGACGGCAGCAGAGCAGGACCAAGCTGAGCACAGTCACAGTCCACAGACATGAGTCATCAGAGCTGCAAGACGTCAGGCTCGAATTCAGCCACTTTGATGTTTCTATCTGTCACTTATCTGCTGTGATGTTCTTACTCTGTGTGGAACCAGGTTATATAAAACAACACATGGACCATTTGAGTGAATTATACTACCTTGCTTCCCTCATTTCGAACTTTCGAATTTAACTAACCCTAACCCTCTACAAAGTTAGTTCAACTTACCCTTGAGATGGCACAGAAAACTGTGTGTGTGAATCTGTCAGGGAACCTAATTTCTTTTAATATTCTGATTTTGAACAAATGAGGGATGAAGGACTCTTGCAGACTTCAGCTAAGTATTAATTAAAACTCATATTTCAGTGACTCTTACGGCACTAATGAATTTCATTAATGCTGTCAACAAGTAAAGGAAGAGTAATATGCAAAGTTTTATACAGCAGAATATATATGGGAACACACACTTTTGTGTACTTTTGATCTTCAGCTTGGTTAATGTTTTGAATCTTAATTTTACAACATATATTAGAATGATAGTTGGTCCAGAGTCTCAGTTTCAACTTAACAGTTGCTGAGGTAAATTTGTCATTATTTTAGTCTCATGATTATATTAGCTTGGTTGTAATTATACTCTGCATTCCTCCACCAAGAAAATATTTACTAAACACAAAAAACTGTGATGAAGGGTGTCTGCTACATACAGACTTATAGTCCAACACAACCAAGTGGTTTGATATATGTGATTTTTATCTTGCTCCTTTGCTTGGTTGTATGTTAGATCAGGGGTGTCAAACATACGGCCCGCGGGCCAAAACCAGACCAACAGAGAATCCAATCTGGCCCACAGGATGACATTGCAAAGTATAAAAAAAAATTACAGAGACAGATTAGCTGCAATTTTTCAATAAAAGTAACTGCTATTTTGAATTTGTCCACTGTTTTGCCACAACTTTAAATATTACATATATGCATTTTGTGCCTTTGTAGACACACTATGATCTGTAAGTTGTAATGCACATAATGTAAATGATAAACAGAGGCGTAATATTGTTGAGATTGCATTTAATTCTCTTGAGAAATTTTAGTTTGTTCATAACGTTTTGCAAAAAGATAGCTCATTGAATGTCTCTTGGTGTCCCGGTGATCGGTGCGTCCGTCCTCCGTGGTGCTGAGCGTCTCTGTGGCCACATGAGCGGAGTCTGGGAGCAGCAGCGGCTCTGGGATTTACTACCGGGACTGAGGGAGCATCTGGATTAACACCACACACCAGATTTTTTATTTCTCTTTTTGTTTTGTTTTTTTATTATTCTTTTTTGTATTGTTGAAGCTTTTTTTCTATTTCTGGGCTGAAGAAACAACCTGCATTCATGTCTCGGGGTCCGGATGATGTGAGCAAGCTGACAGAAAGTACCTACAAAGTGAGTGAGACCGCAGCTGGTTTGTTTTTATGATTAACACAGAGAGCAGAAATCAGCTTTTTTCTGTCAGGTGAGGCTGGCTTGTTGTCATTTAAGGAAACCCCAAAGGTAAAAAAAATATATATATATATATTATAATATATATATTTTTAAATGATTAGGTACCATTAACCGTGGGTGTAATATTCTTTTATTGGGACTTTTATTTTGTAGTTGTATTATGTTTAAAGGAGCCGTTCTTTTAAAAAAATGTGATGCATTTAATAGTCAAGTGAGTCTGGTTTGTTGCATTTTTACAACTCACAGTGATAAAAATAATCTAAAATGATTAGAGAGAGTTCAAATAAAATTTTCATTTATTGAGACTTTTACTTTGTAATTGTACTTCATTTAAAGGACCCATTCCCTTGCTTCTATAATGTAAAGAAAAATACACGATGGAGAAGGTTTGTATTGTTAACAAGTGACAGAAAGTCCAACACACAGTGCTGGTGATACACAGTTCAGTGCAATAAGATAAGTACAGTGTACTGAATATAATATAGCTCAGTAAATATGTAGACATAAACATTTATTTCCAGTGTCTCTGCAATAAATTACAAACTAAAAAGTAACAAGTTACTACAAAATTTACACCAAAGGAACAGCTTCAAACGTTTCTGGCTTAGTTTGCATTTGTACATTATCTATTAATGATAGGTAGCAGAGCTAATCTGGTAACAGAAATCAGCATTGAGTTTGATATGTAGCATGTTGGCTAATATTACTGGCTGTCTGAGATGCAAATCAAGTGAACTACTTAAAATACTCACATACTGATAAACTGGCATCAGAACACAATTTTCAGTATCAGCTTTGAAATCTTGAGCACACATTACGTTGTCTGAGGGAACAGGGCTGTGACGGGGAGGTCAGGAGTGGGGAGGACCAATCCATGTCTTTGAAGATGTCTCAGGATGTCCAGGATGGAATCCAGCTCCAGACGGAAAACTTCTAGCTGTCTGCTTTTGTCCTGAGCCAGGCGCTTCCAGCGTTCCACCTCAGACTGATGATCCACACCCGCTGTCTGCCACGCTCCCTCAATCACCTGCAGGGGACATGGGCTCAGTGTCTTCAAGCATGTTGGCTAGTAAGGGAGAAGACTGTATGCCAACTCTTGATATACTTTAAATACTGTACTAATCTGACAATGTATGCATCATTCCATCCACCATCTATGTCACCACTGACATATGAGTGCACACTGATTGGCCACCAAATTAAAACCATAACACTGATCATCTCGTTAAAATACAATGCTCTGCTAGAAACCCTTGTCCTTAGTCTGAGGAGAAAACAAGAGCATGACTGAATGGTACAGAATTACAGAAGGACCAGCAGGTTCTAAGACATGCAGCCAGTCCTGGAGCGCTGGTCTTTACAATAGTGACATTTTAAAGTCACACATAACACTTGAATGTGCTCAGTAGTTAATATCTTCCTTATATCCTTACCAGCCCTTGTCTTTTATCTTGTCCATGTTTAGTGTGGTTCACGCAATTATACCGAACAGCACTTTAATTTTACCAGCTTGGTGAATGATTAAAATATTTAAGAAACCTGTATTATTGTCCACTCAACCCACTAGTCTACTTGAAATATCATACAGTCCACTGCTAAGGGACTCCTAAGAGAAGAATTTTAAAAAATCAAACACATTTCAAGATAAAAGGAGCATTATTTGAAGGATGTGAACGGGGACCAACATGTAAGGCCATGTCTTTGTATCTGAAACAATCTGGTTTTTAAAACATAGACAAGACAGAACCTAGACCCTGGACCTTATGGGTTCCTACAGGTATGGCTTATGGAAAGATCCAATTTATGGATTCTTTAGTTCAAAAATAATTTCTCCTAAAGTCACAAGCACTCAGAAGGTTCAACAGTGACAGTTTGAGATCAATAAAACTTTAGGTTGATTTTATATTAACATGTACCAAAACTGCACTCTTATTGGTACCTGCTGCAGCTCCTCCTCTTTGTGCTGGTATTTGAGCTCGATGTTGAGGATCTTCGTCTCCAGGCTACACAATAGTTTCACCTCTGGGCTCTGAGCTTCTTTAGCTTCCTTTAGTTCCTGCAGCAGTATGGTTAGCTAAATACAAAATGAAATACTGGTAGTGAGATGCAAACCGTGTGTAGATGAGCATATCAAGTATAGTGAGGGCGATGTAGAGTAGATGTGCTACATGGTTTACAAGAAACTATCATGGAGCAGAGATGTGATATTCAAAACATCTGCTGTGGAAAACAGATAAAATTCAGGAGATGCTCTTTCCAAAGTAATGGCATTTGTGTCATCTGCAAATCCAGTTCCATTGAATTTTATTTATATAGTGCAGATTTACAATATATGCCATCTCACAGCGCTTAGTATTGTAAGGAACATCTAAAGCACCCATTTTAGCAAATATGCTATATTTTTCTAACATGTGGAGAAAATATTTTATCAGTGTTGAGTTCATTCAACTTTGAATACATTCTCAAAACCTTAGAACACAATTTGTCCAAAACTGTTGATTCTAAATAACTATACTTTATTCGACTTCTCTGCCTGACAGAAAAGAACAGTATTGCCAGCTCGTGTCAAAGCTACTAAAATATCCTATGTGCTGCATGTGCTTTTAATAGAACATTTAAAGTCTGAGCACTTATATATGGCCTGAAATGGCATTTAACGTGTTTTATTCTACATCGGACTTCAATACTTTTTCTAGCTGTCATGGGAAGTAAACTTCTGTACAACATGTCTGTAGAATGTGTGTAATAAATCTCCACAGGTGTCATGTGGAGATTTATTTATTCCATCCATTCCTTGTCTGCGTGTTACCCAGGTTGATGTTGTGTTTCCAGATTATGTCATATAGTTATTCCACTGTGCTTGTAACTTTTTAAGAGAGTGTTATTATCAATTAACCAACACAGAAAGATGTGTTTATCCTTTACAAAATTTCACCCTTTACAGATGCCGGAAGTTCATTATATCTTATCTGTCCTGGAAAAGTACTTGTGCATATATAGTAGCATGGTCAAAGCAGCTGAGATGCCCATTCCAAATGCAGTGCTCATGTAGACTAAGATACATTCTGAATTCCTTTGGAAATTCATGGGTCATGTGACATTAAGTCAGACGCACTTGTATCATTTGTGTCTGAGTTTACACACTACAACAATGAGGCAACACTGTCAGCATCAGGCCAACCTGGAAGTTGCAACACTGTGATATAATTTTCATCCAACATACTGTTGTTCAAAAAAGTTATTACTCAGCTCACTACCAACAATACACACTTGTGAAGACTATTACGTCTCATGACAAACAACATTTTGACACAAAATTGTCTTAAGGACATAAAGACCTGTAATTTCCTGCTACTAAACTCAGATAAGACTGGAGTTATTGCATTTGGCCCTAAGCATCTCAGAAACTTGCTTTCAAAGCATATAGTTACTCTGGATGGCATTACATTGGCCTCCAGTACTACTGTGAGGAAACTCAGAGTTATTTTTGACCAGGATATGTCCTTAAACTCACACACAAAACAAGTCTGTAGGACTTCCTTCTTTCACCTGAGAAATATTGTAAAAATCAGGAACATTCTGTCTCAGAATGATGCAGAAAAACTAGTCCATGCATTTGTTACTTCTAGGCTTGACTACTGTAATTCCTTATTATCAGGTTGTCCCAATAGCTCTCTGAAACATCTATAGCTGATCCAAAACGCTGCAGCCAGAGTACTGACGGGAGTTAGCAAGAGAGATCATATTTCTCCTATATTGGTTTCTCTTCATTGGCTTCCTGTTAAATCTAGAATAGAATTCAAAATCCTTCTTATGACATATAAAGCTCTTAACAACCAATCTCCATCATATCTTAAAGACCTGATAGTACCATATTATCCTAGCAGAACTCTTCGCTCTCAGACTGCAGGCTTACTTGTTGTTCCTAGAATCTCTAAAAGTAGAATGTGAGGCAGAGCCTTCAGTTATCAGGCGCCTCTCCTGTGGAACCAGCTCCCAGTTTGGGTTCGGGAGGCGGACACCCTCTCTATTTTTAAGACCAGGCTTAAAACCTTCCTTTTTGACAAAGCTTATAGTTAGGACTGACTGGGGGACCCTAAGGGGGTCAGCTGGAGTCCACATGTATGGGGCACAACTGATTTCTTCTTCGACATACCTTAGTTCTGCCTCTAGTTATGCTGCTATAGGCCTAGGCTGCTGGGGGACCTCTCTGGATGCACTGATCCCCTCTCTCATTACCTTTGTATTTACTATATAGACCGTTATTGCATTGCATTCACTCTGTTTCCCCATGTGTCCTTTCTCTGAGTGTCCCTGGTCCCAGAGCTGGATGCTTCAGATCTGTGGTTGTTCTCCTACCAACTGGCCTCGTCTCCATCATGTCCACTGTGGGATGCTGCTGCTGACCTTCCTCCAGCCCACTGCTTCCAGCTGCCCATTTCCCCCAATCTACTCTGCATCACCCTCACTATACTTGATATGCTCATCTACATACTGCTTGAATTTTACTACCAGCTATGTATGTAGTATATTTAATACTAGAGCCTTACATCATATCAGTAAACTTATGTATCAGTTTCATTGATGGCTTTTACTTTGTATGTATCATCTGTTACTCTTGTCATGCATGTATCCCAATGTGTTGTATTTTTCCTTGTTCCTCACCCCCTCTTCTCCCGTCACTTTCTCTCCCTCCCCTCCACCCCCTCTACCTCTTCTGTCCCTCTCAACCCGCTGGCCAGCAGCAGATGGGTCCCCCAATATAAAAAGCCGGGTTCTGCTCAAGGTTTCTTCCCGTTAAAAGGGAGGGGTTTTTTTCCACTGTTGCCTTAGAGCTTGCTCTGGGGGTTAAGGCATAGGTTGCCTTCCCTGAGCCTGGTTCTGTCAAAGGTTTTAGTTTTTTTGTCTTTCCCAGTAAAGAGTTTTTTTTTGTTCTTCCCACTGTATTATAAGTATTTGCTCAAAAGAGATATAAAGAAAACTTTGGATTTGTTTTGTTTTTCTGTTCAAAATCTGTAAGGTCTTCATGTTGCTATGTTAAATGCTATGAGACAAAATATGCTATGAATTGACACTTTATAAGTACATTTGAAATGAAAAAAAAAGAACTTAATCATGACCATTGCCATTCTGTACTTGCTCACCTGCTCCTGCAGAACATTTTCTCTGGTCCTGGATATTGCAAGTGCATCTTTGGAACCCTGCAGCTCCTTCAACTGCTCTTGCAGCTGTTTTATCCAAATCTATAAGTAGATGTAAAAATGTAAGCAACAGGATCATTTGCAGGAATTCCTGTTAGTTGTCTGGTTGGTTATTAAGCCCATACCTCCTGAGTGTTGAGCTTATTGGTCAGTTCGGCAACCTTTGAGGATGAGTGCTCCAGGGCATGGGTTGCCCGCAGACGATCCACCACTAAGAGGTGTTCTGCCTTCATTGAAGACAGTTGCTCTGCAAAGTGCTCCTTCAGCCTAGCAGATCACATTACAGCCCATCATTTCTTTGCATTCATGCAGAGCACAAAGTGTCAGTCAGTGTATTCACACAGATGCACATACCTGCACAGCTCCTCCTTGGCTTGTACAGCATCAGCCTTTAGTGCCTCCCTCTCTTGCTCACCCTGCAGCTCCAGCAGCTCCACACGCTGCTTCAGAGCCTCATTCTCCTGCAGAACCTCTGAGATATGACTTCCTGTCAGAAGGAGATATGTTAAAGTACGAGGTTCAAATATCTGCTACTGCCTTCACCTAGTTCAGCTACAAAAGGCAATTTTCTATGAGGGTGAATAGACACAGGAGTCAATATGTATATTAATGATTGATATTTTTTAGCTTCATTACATACTGCATTTTGTTGACAAGTGGATATAGTGTTAATTAGCTGAAATTATCCATGTTTGTACTATCATTGTTCCTTAGCATCAGTTGGTTATTAGCAACAGTTCTTTATCCTTTCTGACATCATAGAATACAGTTACCAAGGCATGCAGAGAAAAGTCAACCATGGAAAAAAAGAAAAATAAAACATACCTGTAAAGACAGTGGGCTGGTAGGTCTTTTCATACTGTGCAGCTGGAAACGTTTCTTCCCCTGCACATGTCTCTTGTATGGTAGGGGAACAAAGTGTTTTGGTCAGGCCTTGTTGCTGTTTGCTCTCTGTGGAACGTATTTCTGGCCGTAGGTTAGGTAAAGACAACATGTTCCTCCTCTCTTTCTGCAGTCTCTCCACAGTACGAGTCAGGTCCTGAATGGTTCGTGTTTTGGTGGCAACCTCTTGGTTCAGCCTCTCTATCCGAATGCCAAATGCTGCCTCGGCTTGACGTTGCTGTCGGCCTGGACTTGGCTGGGTCTTTTGCGGGGCGGGATTCTCCTGGGTTTGTATAAGCATGTAATATGTAATCACACACAGTCCAATAACCTACAGTCCAATATTTCAAAGTTTCAAAGAAACCCTGTTTTTTTTTTTTTTTTTTATAACTTACTGACCTTAGTAATGGCTATACCCACCTTGTGCTTTAGCTGCTGCTGAAGAGACTGAATCAGGTTTTGGAGAGAGTTCTCTTTCTCTTGGCTGCTCTCCTTCTCACGTTGCAGTTTTTCCTCCAGAGTCTGAATCTTTGACATCCATGGTTTTGACAAACCTGCTCCTTCATCCTGCTGTTTCTGTTGCAGCTGCTGCTCCAATTCTGAAATCTGCTGCTCGTAGCGGAGCTTCACAGTACACACAAACACATATAGTCATTGATCAAACCCTTTGTCTCTACCTCCATTTTCTTGAGCATTTCTGCTTATTCTTTTCATGGATCCTGGCTGAGAGGAAATTTTGAAATGCGTTTGATGCAACATTGTGTCTGACTGTAGTTTATATCAACCAGAAAACACTAGAAACTGTTCTATGATCCTATTTGAATTCATCATCAAAGGATATTCTGGTAATATTGATCACATTTAGCATAAAATTATTGGAAACAGAGACAAAGGTGGGTTTTTAGTAAAGTGGCATGCAG
Organism: Amphiprion ocellaris; assembly: GCF_022539595.1. Classification (NCBI taxonomy): domain Eukaryota; kingdom Metazoa; phylum Chordata; class Actinopteri; family Pomacentridae; genus Amphiprion; species Amphiprion ocellaris. The sequence continues at coordinate 27,060,314 of NC_072778.1, read as the reverse complement.
CTATTTTTCTCTAATCGTTTGTTACATTTCATACTAGTTCCTCTTTGGAACATATTTAATTGTATCAGAATTTAAAAATGGTACCTGGTTCATTCCCATGAATGCTGCTTAATACAGTGGCTTATTCACACACTGAAAAACTTGGCTTAATGCTTACTACAGCGGCCTGGGTTAAAATATAGCCTATGCCCTTTGCTGTATTTCCTCCCCTTTCTCCCTCTCCTGTCTTTCTTGCCTCTCTCCATTATCACTATGTAATAAAGGCAAAAGGCAATAAGGACAAAAGGTAAACATTTACTTCACAGTTTACACCTGCTTCTTGTCCAGTAACTGTGTCTGGGGAAAACGTGTGTTGGGCGTGTGTTCATCACGTATCAAATCTACAAGTGATGCATTATGGCCACTACACTAAAAATCGGTGCTTATCACAGCACTGTTCCTGGGAGTTTTAGTTCTGGCACTGAGCTCTGACAAGACACTTCTCCAAATTGTAATTTATGTGTCATCTTAAATGAACACAGTTTACATGTTTGCAGTATAAAAATGCTGCTGTAGTAATACCATCAGGAAATATAGTACATGATAAATAGTGTATATTCACCTGACATTGCAGTTAAAAATGCTGAAAAACTAACTCTGCCATTTTGAATTATGTTTCAATTGTTAGACCATTCTGTACCGAATTTTGCACTTTTTCAAAACCTACAAACTCAACCAGGGTAACTCCAACAGAGCTGAAATTTGTCCAGCATGTACAGCAGGCGTGGGTGATCAAAAGTTATCAAAATGCTCTGCAAAAGTCTGAGGGCGTTGAAATGGCAGCTTGTGGAATTTTGACAATTCCCATGACACAGGAAAGGCTGTGTAACTGGCCTGTACATGCTCCAATCTGCCTCAGACTTTACATGTGTGATCAGAGTCCAGCCCTGATGAATTCCATAGACCAATATACAGTCACAGTGATAGCACCACCTGGTGAATGGACAGGACGTGCTGCATATCTTGCCTGAAACTTTACATGTGTGATCAGAGTCCGGCTAAAATACACTCTCAGTCGCAGCGCCACCAGGTGTTCATGCTTGGATTCGCTGACCAGTAAGGATGCGAGGACTCGTTCAACACTGCTTGCAGCTTTAATTTACTTTAGTTCAGTACCTTGATTCTGTGGAACTGCTGTTCCATTGCCCGCAGGCTGCATTTGGCCTCCTCATCATGACTCTCCAGCTCAGTCTCCAGACGCTGAATCCTTCGCTCTAGCAGAGCAGTTATCTGGCTAGGTGGAGATGTCTTGGCTGCACCCACATCTTCATGACTAGCAGCCGTGGCTGCAGCATAAATCAGGGCAGGTAGCGAGTTTGGGTTTCTGCTTCTTAGAATTTGCTCCAGTTCCTTCACCTGGTAAAGAAAGGAAAACCGTAAACACTGGATACGCATGGTGTGGGGAGGGAGTATAATAAGTCTGGTTCATTTGCTTGTTGCTGTTATGTAACCTGTCTCTCCAAGTCCTGCATCCTCTTCATGTTCAGAGATTTTTCTCTGGCTCTTCTCTGCTGCTCGGTGCTTCTTTTGCCAACTGCCTGTTTCAGTGTTTCTACCTGAAATGGAGACAATATGTTACTTCCTACACAAGAAGCTCTGTTAAACTGTAGAGCTGTGACTGGCTGTCAGCACACTTTCAGCTCACAAAAATATTTACTTCATACTAAAGCAGACATCATAAGTAAAAATAGAAAAAAATGAATTTCAGATCCAGTTAATGAAATGTTTATATGTTTTTAAATAAGTTTGATTCAGTTTGACATGATACAATGCTTCTGGTGTTGCAAACGTAAAAGGTCAAACGGAACATTGAAATATGTGCTAAATAGGAATTACCTTTGAAAATGTTTATAAAGGAGACCCAGAGCAAATTGTAGACCTTTATACATGATCCAACATACAGAGGCAAGTACAATGTTTTCATTGATTGTTCAGCAAGGCAAGGTCACCTTGTCAGTAAAAAATATAATTTAAAATGAAGGTAAGGATGATAACTACGTGACCAAATAGTGTTTTTGTCAAGTTCACAAAAGCTATAAATGAATGTTGGTGCCATGAAAAGATTAGGCCTGGAGGACTTTGTACTGAAACAGAAGCTGCTAAGCAAGGGTATACTGAAGGTAAAAATGAGAATTAGGATATAAACAGCATGTGTGAGCAGAGCCTTACCTGGTCTTTGAGCAGTTGTATCTCAGCTGTAGCTGCCTTCAGCCTGCCAGCATCTCTGTCCAGCAGCACCTGGTTCTTAGCAAACCACTGCAGCTTCTTCTTCAGGGCCACCACTTCCTCTCTGTGTTTGTTCTCCAGTACACCCATCTCAGAAGTCTTATCACCTGACACATTCAGAACTGATATATACTGTGTGTTTACCTGGACTAAGTATCACAGTTGTAATGTGGTTTTTTGAGTACACAAGTATCCGGTTTATGCATGTGCACATGTAAGCCTGTATACTATGGTGGCCTTGAGAGCTCAATGCAGTGCAACTTCAGGAAACACGTGCAAATCTGACAACAGGGGCACAGAATTAGAAAAAAACACTGCAAACACAACACCGAGCTCTTAGGGACACCGTGTTATAAGCCCATATTCTGCTTTTGAGAAATCTGTGCCAACAGCTTGCAGTAATCAGTAACAAAGATGTTAAAAACTATAGGGTTAAGAAGCACCAGATTTCTCTGTTGCTACATGTAAACCTCATACTAAACTTAAAACAGATAAGTCTCATAACAGAGACACTCCTGTCCATGTAAACACACTCAGTGTCAGGAAAACCAAAGATTACTTGTAAATATCTTTAGAAAGTTTTTAGATTAGCACTTTTTTTTTACCTGAGGTGGAAATGGTTTGGTCTTTAGCCAAGTCTCTCCTGTTCTTTATTAGTTGCAGGTCAACCTCAAGAGCTTTATTTTCTTGCTTCAGGTTGTGAATGTCCACATACAGCTTGGCCTCATTCCTCTGCACAGAGAAACAAATATCTACTGAGTATGAGGGGTCTGACATAGAGCTTCACTTCTACAGTATTCCAATGATAGCAGTACTAACCTTAAGTTCCTGTACTTGAGCTAAAAGGCCTGTAATGCGTTGAGTGTGATCCATTAGGCAAACATTTCCCACAGGCCTTGAAGTTTTATTCAGCTGCTCCCTGATGAGAATGGAAGAACATGATAAAACCAATGAAGAACACATGTGACTGCCCACATTAATCATAAACACCCATTCACATTTGGAACATGAATGGGTGCATGATGATCATAGACTTGGTAGATGTGGAACCCACCTTGTGAAAGCCAGCTCATTCAGTAGCCTCTGGTTTTCATTGAACATGGCCTCCTCATTGGCTTTACTTGTGGCTTGCTGAGCCTTCATCTGCAAATACAGCTTCTCGTTCTCCTGCAGAACACCTTAGGTTTACTGTGGCTTAAAGGCACAAGATTACTGCTTTCAAAAGAACAAGATGGATGGATGGATGGATGGATGCATTGATGGATGGATGGATGGCCCAAAAATGATACTTTTAGCCATAGCTGTGTGTTGTTGCGGAGGCATTTAAATGTATAGAGGCAAACTGCTGCCATTTGCAAACCTAGAGTGCTTTCAACAAAGTCTGATAAAATTTTGACTTGGAGCTTGGAGATAATGTAGATATACAAAAGGAGAAGGGATGAAATGAAAATCAAAGAGGAGGTCACAAATGAAGAGTGAACACAGTCATATTAAGACATAGTCTTCAGGGACACAAACCTGCTGGTAACCTTTGATGAGTGTCTCCTGCTCTTTTATTTCTTTATCAATCTCCTGGAGCTTCTCCTCTGTAGCAGGGTCTGCAGTCTCCATACAACTCTTCTTCCGACTAGCTTCTTCTGCAGTTTGCAACTGAGGAGTGAAAAACTACAGCTTATTCACTACATACCTTAGTAGCACTTACATATATCATACGCTACCATGACAACAGTGTACTGTTAAAGTGGTTGTGCCCCAGTATGGCATGTGCATTCAAGTGGTGGTCAGCTTACACACAACTTTGTCCAGGTAAATACAATTGTGTACAAAAGTCTACAAACTTTTATAAAAACCATGTATATCATGGCAACAGTCTTGAGTTTCCAATTACTCCTGTAACTCGTAATCTTCAATGATGGAATCACTGAAACACATGCGTCTTAGTCACAAAAAAACAATCAAGCATTTTGCTTCTTTCATAGATTATAGGCCTTCTGGAAATATGACAATCAGTTTTGTTAAAACTTACAGCAAGACTAATGAAATTAATTAACATTTGGTTAATGCCCTTTGTCCCTTTTCACCTCAATTCGGTGCTTTTGGTAAACGGCCATAAGCTTCTGGCAATTTGCTACTTGTGTCTTTGACCACTTCTCTTGACAGAATTGTTGTAGTTCAACTATGTATGTTGGATTTCTGACACAAATTTGTAATTCAGCACAGTCTACAGGCCCTTAATTAGGTTTAAGTTGGGATTTTGATGAAGTCAGTATATAAATACATTGAAAAAATAGAATGGTGTTCCCACCAATCTAACATTTATCTCAGTCTTAATTCTACTGTCTCCTACAAATTGTTCCATCATACTTTCGCAGCGATTCCACCGTGATGCATTTCAAAAATTAAACTTTAAAGAAAGATTTCAAACAAAGTTGGAAAATCAAAACACAGTATCACTGAGTCCCTTTAATCCCATGTCTCACATTTAACAAGCATAACTGACCAGTTTTAAGTCTGTGTTATTGAATATAATGACCAGTTCTTGGACAGGAAATGAACATCAAAAGCTACACACTGCTGTCTCTTCCACTAATCTCTCCACTGTCTCACATAAATAAAAGTATCCCATGTTAGTCATGTCATACACAGAACAATCAGTAAGCCAAGTAGGAGAGAAAACGCTTTAACAAAGTATTTTCATGTCCATATGATAAGTTTTAATTATCACTTAGAGTTTGATGCTTACTCTAAGACAATCTACTATTCACCTTTGGGCATCTACATGCTCTAAATTTGTGATCTGTTTTAAAAGGCTCTGACAGTCTTTGAAATCAAAAATGCTAGTGCACCTCGGTTCAGTGAGAAAAAAAGAGGCACATTCACACCTGTGGGCTCTGGTGCCAACCAAGTTTTTTTTAAAACTTATTAACATGTCCATATGGTGCTTTGTCTATATGCTGGAATACAAACTGTTGGAAAAAAGCACAGTAAACTCCATGGCTGAGCAATTCCACCTTAAAACTGCAATATAAACACATTCTGAAAAACAAGGATTTCTGAGGTTTCATATATAATGCAAGTAAGGAACCAATGCTGTCAACTTGCAGGGTGGGGTTCTTAGTGTCACTATCCCTCTTGAAAATCGGGTTCTGGTTCTAATGTGTGTGACTGAATTACTACAATGTAGACCTAAATCTAAGACACTAAAACAGTGAGCAATTCATGTATCAGAAGAAAAACATCTAAATATGCTTTTTTGACGAACAGTGATACATTTTAGGAGTTTTATCAATGACCAGAGAGGGACTTTAAACATTCATCATTTTCACAGCAGATTTAGAGCTCCTGATGCACCGTAATACAAAGCCATAGCTCCACTGATTATTTTTGATTTTTTTTTTTTTTTTTTTAATAACTGATTACACAGTCCCACTATTGCTACTAACCTACATTTATTGCTTATGCTGTCAGAGAACTTACTTCACAGTACATATCTTATTGTAACAGGAAAGTGTGGACAATCTGTGGATACACTGTTCTTCTGCAGCATGAACCAACATTGTGCTGCCACTTTTGAAGTAGCTGTTAAACAGAACTGAAAATAGATGCAAAGGAATTGTTTCGAAACACAAATCAACTGACATGACTCACACCGTCATGTCATTAATTATAACACCTGGCTGTTCTGTTGTGCAACTGACGTCACCAACATATTGGCAGCAGTCTAATCAAACTACACTGAACTGCATTTTTTGTTTGTCAGCCTTTGGGTGGCAGCAATTTCATAGACTTTATGTATATATACATGTCCATGTTTACAAAGAAATTGACTACCTGGATGAAAGTTTTTGCAAATTCAGGTTGGTACAATAGTATACCAAAAGCATGCAGTCCTACTCTAAACCACACACTGTGTAGTATACACAGACTGTATGACAGTAGTGAATTTTTCCAAGTAAAACAGCAACACAGAATGGAAAAAATGCTTTGTTTAAGAAACTCTTTTGTTGTGTGTTTTGTGTTTGTGCACCTTGCTCTGCAGGAGGAAGTTTTGCTGTTTAAGTGAGCTGAGCTCTTCTGCTCCTTTCTTCATCATCTGCAGCTCCCTCTCTTTCTGCGCCAGCTGGACTTTTAGCTCCTCCACCACAGAGCTCTGCTCATCCCTCTGAAAGTTGAGACAACACCAGCTTAAAATGGACCACCTTTGTACAAGCTGCTTTGGCTATCCAGTAAGATTCAATAGTAAAACTGTCATGATCCCCTTATTGGAATTTCATCTGTGAAGTCTAAATCTGACTCCAGCTTTTGGAGGACCAGCTCCAGCAACATGCAGACACTGGCAACCCTTATAAGTTGTTGCTTAGTTCTAGTGAGGGTTTCAGTCCCAATCTCTGTTGCATTCACCTAAGAGTCACTCAACTACATTTCGTCCATGCACGTAACTGACTTTAATGTCTCAGGTGGGTGCTTTAAATTTCAGGTGCTTCAGATGTTTCCTGATCTTAACAAATCACAATGTCTTGCAGCGTCCCAAGAAAGGTGTCTTTTGTTCTTTCCATAAACAACAATGTTCGTATGTTGCAACAAATAAAGAAAACCCAAGATTGTATTCTATCTTCAAGAAACTGCAAATCAAACAAATCAGAGCAATCAGGTTGTGCCATTCCTATCCAGCGAACCAGAGGGTAAAAGTCCTCCATCTACGGTTAACTAGAAGCATATTAGCAGTTGCGGCCCACAAATTCATTTCAAGCCTCCTTTCTTCCTCTAGATAGTAAATAGTTTAGTAGAGAACAAGGCTGCAGCGCTACTGAGGGAGGAAATACACACAATTTTAGACAAGGGAACAATACAAGCAATTTGTTCAAAAGATTGCTTAATTGATTTTTTTTTCTTTTTAGATTTTTATCATAAGAGCATATTTTTTTAATCTTATAAAAGAAAATCACAAAAGGTAACCATAAGAGTACTGTTAAAGTACGTCCTTGTTTAGCAGTATTGGTAAGAGCAGTAGTACTCATAAAATCTTAACAATACTCATCCTTACTGCCAGGGGGTGGCAATATTATGGGCTCTATTTAAAAATGTATCTGTGAGTGATGTCTGTGCTGCCATTAGCTAGCCATCTCCACAGACCTTTGGTGGGTTTTATCATATGAATGTGACAATCCCTTCACTGGCTCGTTTTGTCTTTCTGCTGGGTCTACCATGCACTCAAATGTTGCAGGTCCCACTTCAGTTTGTTGGCTGCTCTGCAGGACGTGTATACATGTCCAATGCTACATGTGCTGTACTGAGTGAATCAGCTGAAAGGGAACATGGGCCGTGTAGGCGTCCCCAAGTACATCTATTAATGCACCACAAATCCTTGGGCAGAGTCGGACACATTTAAAAAAATAATTAAGGATAAAGGAATCACCTCAACTCTCACATACATTAAATAAAGAAGGTAATCCAAACCCACAGTAGCATGGGGGTTGACCAGGGTCAAGCTACAATAACGTGGCAAAGGTAAGCCACTGGCCTGGACCAGGTGTAACCAGAGTGGCACCCCACACTGACCTCTCTCCACACACACCTCAACATCAAGTCTGTCATCCTTCAGAGCAGGCGCTCAGAGTGCCTCGTTTTAGTGGAGGGAGAGGGGGACAAAGGGTTGTGGGTGTATTTAGAACACAAAGTTGATCTCTCAAAGCCAGCCGTGGGTCATCACTGGCTGCAGCCTCCCCCACCCTCCACCCTCCTGTGGGTGTGGATGGTGGTGTGACCCAGGTAGCCACAGACTAGTGCGTCTTGGGAGATGTGCATAAAAGTCACACGGAGGGCTAATTGGCTCCATTGCCATGGAGGGACCATGCTTGAGGTGTATTCATGAAAGTGAACAGCACTTTCCTCATGCACTTTCATGGCAGTTTGCATTTAATGTATTTAAGTGAAACAACTGAACATTCTATCGTAACATTTCCTTATTGCTGTTGAAAAAGTGTCAATCACTGGTGCACTACCCTTAATGTTATTTTATTGCCTTGGTCTATGTTTCAGGAATGCAGCATCAAATGCTAGTTTTGCAACCAAACAAAGAGTAATGACACACGCAACTGATGAGGCACTGTAATCCCATATCTCTATATAAACAGCACAATATTGAGCTACAATCAACCAACATAAAATGTATAGAGGTATGTGTGGATATTCTGTAGCAGCCTGGTTTCATTTGCAGGTGATTTAATCATCGTTAACACAGTGAATGGCTGTACATAGTGAGTATGTACCAAGCTCTGATGCAACACTCTAATCAGTGGCCACAAATTTAATAACGCGTCTGTCCTGTTGCCTTCAGATGCTGCAGGTATCCATACAGTCTAAAGCAAGTGTGGACCTCAGATTCTACAACAATCACTCAAACTCATGAAGGCTATTCTGCTTTTCACATTATCCATTAATCTTTCCTGTTGACCTCATTTACGGGCATCAAAAAATATTGTTTCCTTGTCTAAAAAAGTCCAAAAATTCAGCAAAAAAATTCCCCAAATTTCTGAAAATTTGAAAAACCTTCAGGAAGAAAATTCCAATAATTCCTTGAAAGTTTCCCTTAAAAGTTTTATTTTAAAAAAGTCCCCCAAATTTGGCAAGAAAATCATAGTAAATATTTTCAAAAAATGAGTAAAAATCTTCCAAAAAAATCCTAAAAATATCTAAAGTGATTACATTTATATCAGTAAAACTTCTAATATTTTCTTTAAGAACATTCACAAAAAAATCAACCAAAATCCAGCGAATTTTGCTGGATTTTGGTTGATTTTTTTGTGAATGTTCTTAAGAAACATTTTTAACATTTCTTTTTTTCCACCAAAAAATGTTCAAAGATTTCCCAAAATGTTGAAAATGTGGACATCAGAAGTTTCACTGTGAAAATCTATTTTTTTCCCACATTTTCAAACTTTAAAATGGGTCAGTTTTGACCCGCAGGACGACACGAGGGTTAAAGACATCTACTGGCTGGAGAGTGATTAGTTAAAGTGACTAATTCACAGTTTAAAATTAGGATTTATTCTTCTTTTATTAATAAAATAACCAAACAGGCAGCATGCGTGGTTCCAATAAATTGTTTCTGAGCTACTTGTGCTAGTCGCTGAACCGCCAGTTAGTCTTTTTGTGAAGGTCTGAAAAACAGACATGAACTGGTGATGAGATAAATGGTTTGCTTACATTGAACTGTGGAAGGTGCCGTGTCTCTCGGGTTTCTTGAAGACCTCTAACTTCCTGTGCAGCATCCTGGTGAGTGCTGGTGTCCATCTGTTGTTGGAGGACGGCCACTAAGGACTGAACAGATGCCACCAGCTCACTGCTCACCTTCAGATCCGAGTCTGCTAATCAAACGTCAAAGATAATTGGCAGCTTCAGATCAACCACACTGCTCCAAACCTGATACACCATATTCTAGCATAAATACAAAGGGATTCAGAAATGCTGCAAAATCATGACAATTATGACAATATGACATATTGTTATTAGCTGCTGATATGGTACAACTTGTATAGATGTAAAAGCAACCAAACAAATGCATGTTCTTTTTAAAACTGTACCATTTTACAATTTATAATAGTATCATAACAGAAACAGGCATTTTTTTCTTTGATAACATAAGCAGCTTGCTGACTTGATATAAGTGTGTGTTTGCGTGTGTGAGCCACTAATTACTTGCAGAATCGCAGTGATCCTTTTCTTGGTTCTTTGTAAATTTGGCTTTTGGTGGATGCTGTGGGAAACGGGAAACAGAGGTATGGGTTCTGGCTGTAGTAGTGGCGGCTCTACTCGGGCCAAACAGCCTGGGAGCGATTGCTGTTCTCTCATCCACTCTCCTTCCTTTCACGGCAGCTGCAGTAGGTTTCCCCACTGAAGGCGTAGAGGGTTTAAAAACAGTGGAACCATGGGAAGCCTGGGGGAAAGTGTGCATTATTAGTCATAGCTATGTAATTGTGTCACTTTTCACTGTTTACACAATTAGGCTATTTTAATAAACACAGTTACCTTTTATATCATTTTATCTATTTACCTAATACTCGGAATAGGTTTTTTTCAAGCCATTCGTGACTTGTATCTTTTTACAAATTGATCCTTTTATATGGTATGTCTTACCTGTTGTTTCTTAGCTTTACCAGCACAAAAGGTTGTGTAAGAAGAATAACTGTTTTGATCTTGCATCAGCCTCTCTACCTCCTCCTTGATGCTCCATGTTAGGTCATGCTTGGGAGGATGTGGGGAGCTGGACTGATGGCCGGCATGTCCCCTGGCTCCCTTCACTCCTGAAACGGGGACAGACTTTCTTGTTTTCTTCCCTTGTGACTCTGTATAAGGCACATCTGTCTTATCCAGGAACTGCGATTCCTTTTCTTGGTTGAACTCCACAGCACTGCAATCAGACAATGTAGAATGAAAATAAAAGCAAAACTTTAAAGAATATATTGTGTTGTTGTTTGGCAATGGCAGAATGTGTACTTTTTCCACTTAGATGTGAGAAGGTTCCCCCAACTTTTAAACGCAAAATGCATTGTTTCTGTTTATCTGTGCAGAAAACAGTGGAGAAAGAAGAGCAAACTCCATTTCATTTGCCCCAATGTGGGAATTTAAATTAATGAAACAGGTTTTATAGGAAGACATTTTCACTAATTAGGTGTGCACAAAGAACATTAACACAATATACACTGATAGTACAACAGGCAAATGATTCCAATGTCTGCCAATTGTACTTGGCTATATATATAATTTATTTAATATATAATATTTTTAACTTTAGCCTATGTTTCACCTCCTGAAAATAATTCTGATGAATCTTAAGCAGCATCTTTATGTGGACACTTTAGTCCAGTAGGATCCTAGTGGTCTCTGTACTAGGTGTTATCTATACACATGCTTCACCACCTGTGCTACGGTCATTACATGTTTTATATACATGTCGATTTTCATAGCAGGTTCACTGTATTGTTGTTTCCTTTGTATTTTGTTTATACTGCAGATTTTCCTGCAACAGAGTTAACAACTTTGTTGCACTGAACAATCAGCGCAGCAGTTTGTGGATATTCTGTCATCCTTTCGGATAATTCCAAGTATGATTCAGCAGTGCTAACCTGACAGGCTGGAGGGTGAAGCCTCTAATTTGGTCCTTCTCTGGTCGGATGCGCCTCATTAGTTCTTCCTCAGTAGGCAGCTCTAAACACACACACAAAACATTAATGATAAACACACACTGTGACTTGCTGTTAGATTCTGAATGATCCTCTCTCCATGTGAGGACACTAGAATTAAACATAATTAATGAAGTCACTGCTGTTGATCCATGTGTAAATGCATGGAGCTCTCTTTGATCATTTAATTATTTTGGACAATTCATTTTGTTGCAGAACTTTATTTCCAAAATGCAGAGTTGTAAAAAAAAAGTCTAAGATGAGCTGAGTGGGCGGAGGGGGTCTAATGGAGGATCAAAACAACTTAAGGTGTCCAGAACAGTGGGGAACCTGAGGTGTTACAACAAAACAAGTCCAAAAACAGAAGACACAGTTTGGAGGGCAGCCCTGAAGGGGACCCTCGGGAGGTCGGGCTTAAGGCCGGCAGTGGAAATCCTCGAGCGGTTGGGGTGGAAGGCGGCGTCACTTCCTTCTGGAAGGCTTTCCAGAAGGTGGCTCCTTGAAGTGCTGGGAAGCAGGATCGCTGGCATCTCCGTCCCGTGGCTGGGCAGATCGGTGTGCACGTGGGTTGAGAGGAAGAACCACAGTTGTCCATGGGTCCAAGGGGGTGGAAGATGCACTGTCCCTCGATGCCCAGGCTGTGGCTGAACAAAGCCTTTAGTCGTGCACCGCTAGCTTCAGCTAACCTGATAGCAGCAATAAACGTCTGAAAGACTCATACCAGTGGGACCATGGGATTGGCGGCTCGCCCGGCAAAGCAAGAAACAGAGATAGAGGTGAGAGGGGAAGCTCTATCCTCGTCGCCAATATTATGCCCAATGAAACACGGATGAGGACTGTGTGCTTACAGCGGCTTTAAAACAAAGAACTGGTGTGCTGATCACACACACCACCTCAAAACCCCGGGCACTTTTTTGGCTGTCATGTCACGCTGTCTTGACTCTCACACATCACCGCCTGTAGTTGGATGAAACAAGGTCGGCTCTGTGAAAAGATGGGTTTGATAACTTGAGGCTAATATGCCAAAGTTGTGCGTTCTCACCAAAACGATAGTGCTCCAAGAGCTGTAGCTTTAAGGTTACAACTTCTTGTTGTCACCTACATGTAGTCATGAAAATATGTAGCTGTTACTAACAAGTACAGTGTGCTCTACCTGTGGAAGAGGCTGTTTCACTTCATGTCATGCACAGTAAGTACTGATTTACTGCCAGCAAGTTGGCAGGGCAGCAGGGAGTTGATGTAGACTGTCTGAATGTATCACTGAACAATTTGTCAGACCATGATGTAATATATAAACCTGACATCAGCCAAGGATCAACTGAGTCTTCCAAATTTCAGAAAAAGAAGTTGCATTTCTCAGAGGCCTCTGGGATTCAAGTTTTGTAGACCAGTATATTATACAGACTGACAGAATTTGTTGACCAATACTTCAGTTCAGCACTGTTAGCAGCGGGGTAGTATCTGACCTGACTCATTGGTTGAAGCAGGCTGAAGAGACTGACGGGCATGTTGAGGAGGGGAGAATGGAGACACAGGTCTGTTGATCTTTCCTCTCCCTTCCACAGATACATTTTGGCGATTATAGTCATCTGAATCCTCCACAACATGGACCTGTCTGTAGGCCTCCTGAAGAGCCTCCATGTCAGACCCTCCACTTTGCAGATATGAGTGGCCTGTACAAAAAAACAGCTTTAGTGAACTCCGTATCAAACAACAGGACAAGATAAAATTTAAATGATCGTGGGGGAAGAGGTGATCAATTAGGGATGTATTCAACATCATATATCACTTCTGATCACTAGGTTTACTTATTCTACATGATCGCCACCACTAAAATTTTCTTTGCTTATAGAAAATCAGCTTAAGGTGTGATGGTCTGTGCTTCAAATGTTTTAGGTTTAGTGAAAAATCTAGTCATCTTTATCTAAGTTACAATTATGAACAAACACAATATATATTTAACTAATAACAGATAAATTATTATGTTCTTGACCATATTGTATACATGATTCAAACATTGCCAGTACATTGGAAACTGTCTTTAAACTCCTAGGGTAATTTAACTTTAAACTTTGAACTTAAATTTAACTTTAAACTCCAAGCTAACTGGAGTGAGGAAGAGGAGGACACAAGATTGGAAGTGTTTCATTGAGCGACTTCTATTTTGAGTTTGACATTCACAAGATCCATCTGCTGGTGTGAGCCATGCCTCACAAAAAATAAAATGACAGAGAACTTGGAGCTAGAAAGGGTTATCAAGTAATCTCAAATGTTTTAGAACTTCATCAGTGAACATTTACATAAGCTGTCAATAAATGGAAAGTGTTTAGTTCTGTGACTACTTTCCTGAGAGTGGGACGCTTAGCGTGTGTGTTCAATCAATCTTAAAATTGTGCCGAGCAATACATTTTACTAATTTGGACAAAATCTTCTCCAAGACACATAAATGACTGGAAACTGTTGTGCCGCCATTATTTACCAAACATGGACAACAAACTGATTTCAGTTCAAGTTTTCTCTCTGTACATTTAACATCGTCGTTATTTAAAATGAAAACAAATTCACTGTAACAAAGTCATCCTGTGTATGCTAAGACTGCATTATATCATATTGTCTGTGTCAGAGTCCCAGCCTGGTCCCCTGTCTGCCTTCTCTCTCTCTCTCCCTCCTTTTCTCTTCCTCCTCTCCCTCTTTTCTATTCTGCCTGTCTGCCCTCATCTGACACCTTCCCCCACCTTGCTACACTCCTGGCTGCTCCTGCTGGTTGGGATTATTGGGTTCAGCTGCACTCTGTCACAGCTGTGGCTGATTGCTCGTCAGCGGCAGATAAAGCTGGGCTCGTGCTTCCCCTCATTGCCAGATCGTAGCGCCTGTTGCATGAGGCACTTCCCGCTGGTCCGCTGCATCTACCGTCGGTCAGCCAGCCACCCTGCTTGCCGCCTGCCTTCTGCCAGCCCGCCGCTGGCTCATCTCCCCTGGGCCCAGCCCAGCATCTGCCCTGCCGCCCCCGGCGGTCCACACCAGCCCGTACCAGCGCGTCAGTCCGGATGTCGGTCAGCTCCCCCGTGTTGGCTCTCGTGAGTAGCCCTGTAACTATTCCTGTTCGGAGTTCTGTCTGGCAGTTGCACTTCCCTCCTGTCGTCACAGGTGCGCCTTCAGTTAGCCCTTCTAATTATTTCTGTTTGGACTTCAGTCTGGCAGTTGAGCTTCCCTCCTGCCATCACGTGAGCTTTCAGTCCACCTTAAGAAACTCTGGACATTCTCATCTAGTTTTGGTTCCTCCTGCCCGGACTCCTTTCCTAGCTGAGTTTTTGTGTTCTGTTCTCTTTTATGAGAATTAATAAATTCGCTTGATTACCTAGACCTGTCTAGTGTGTATTTGCCTGCACTGTGGGTTCAGAACCCTGCTGCCTCGTGACAGTCTGCTTTCACTTATGTTATTGGATGACACTCTTCTCTTGTGTTTGTCTTACCTTTGTCTAGTGACCCCTCTGTGTCCTTTCTTCTGTCACCAGTTTCATCCAAAGAATCATAAAGAGAAACTGAAACAAACGTTAAGTGGCATAAACAGCTATCCAGGCTTTAATGTGAACTAGAGGCACATTTGAACAAGATGCACATACAGGACATTGTTGCTAATGACCTTAGCATTTAATGGCATGCGGTTTCTGAGATGGTCTGAGCCATCAAACTCCATTCCTCATTGTCAGTGGGTCACGCACCTGCTTATGATCTCAGTAAAATATAATCAGTTTTTCTTACCTCTGGCAAAAATTGCAGACGTTGCACACTTCTGAAACAAGAGACAGATAACAACACTAATTAGTGAGCTGTGTGGCAAGATGTCAGTTTGTGATCAGTTAAAATAATCAGACATATCCTCATGTGTTATTATTGTTGACCTTAGCTCTGCCAGCCAGCATTATCGCTTTTTCCAGCATGCTGCTGTCTAACAATAGATGAACATTAGCTTGCTTTCAGCAACCTTGGCCAGTCTGACAGACATTTCCATCCATCTACAGTAAAAGGCTTTGATCTTTTCATTTTTAACATCATATTTAGGTCTATACTCTCCACTCTGAGAGTTAACAGTTAATAACTTCCTGAATCCTGGGAAGCGTTTATCACTGCAGTAGAAAGATGTACATTGGGCAGTTTTTTTATCTGCAGGATTAGTTCCAATTTGACTGGATATTAAAAAAAAAAAACTTAACTAGTAAAATATTTAGTTCAGGAGTCAAATTGGTAAGTCTAATACTGAAATTCTGAGAGGTTCAGCATCATGATTTTTTTTTTTTTTTTTTTTTTTTTTTAACTCATTCAGTGTAAACTGTCAAAGACTGCACTACCTACACATTTTATTGTTATGACTGTAAGCTTGGGAGGACATTGAATATTAAACAGCTTGTATCTGAGTATCAGCCTCAAAAATTAACCTAAAGGGTGTTTTGTTTGTTTATTTTTAAACCTAAAAAAATGCTTAAAAATGTACAAGCAGAGTGATGGATTGCTGCTTCAGAAAACCTGAATTCTCTAGCCACTAACCAAAACCAAACTGCGATGTTTTGGGATGAACAGGACTGCAGAGCGAGGGAAAAGCAGCTAACAAGTGATCAGCATTTGTGTTATTTCATAGATTCGATAACTCCAGTTTCATTCTATACCTCAGAAAACGGCACAAATAAAGAATACCACTCAAATTATTAGGTGTGGCAAAACTTCTGACTGTATATGACAGATTTTATATTTTACTTATTTCTTCTACATGTAATGTGTTTGTAAAGCATAATATTACTGATGGAAACCACAGGTTATGTGCACTGGTGTCCCTGTTCATACTTGTCGGTACGACATATGTTGCTGGAGTATTTTCCATGCACCTTGCACAGAGGTTGATTAAGGAAGACACAAACATCATACAACACTATATTGCCACACTACTATTCAACAGTAACACTGATGAAGTTCTTTTTTGAAAACCAATTGAAAATTTGAGGTATTTCAACCAATTTAAAATAGAGATCATAGAGTGGCAATCTTAAATGAAGGCCCACCAATCAGTTTTCATATTTGCAAACAATAAAGTCTTGAAGACAGGGGGTTACAAATTACTCTGAAGTCATCACCTGACTGAAGTTCCACACTCTCAAGTTGTCAAAGTAACTGAAATTGTGTAGGTCAAATATGATTTTTCATGTTCAGATTTGGATGACTGTTTCAATAACCAAGGCTGTTACTTATCCAAGAACCCTTCATGACTTCAACAGTTGTAGATTTCAACTACAAACCTCCTCTAGTGGCTTTTTCGCATTCTTCTCATCTTCAAAATCGTCACTGTAGTGTGGGGAGCCTGTAAAGGCTGAGAGAGGAGACCTTATTAGACACAGAGAGACATTGAGATGTCTGCATCTTGCTCAGGCTTTATTATCCTTACCTGGAGACTCCATTCTAGTTTCTGGGACTCTGACCTCACTTTGACCATCACTCAGC
The DNA here is from genome assembly GCF_022539595.1 of Amphiprion ocellaris. Lineage (NCBI taxonomy): Eukaryota > Metazoa > Chordata > Actinopteri > Pomacentridae > Amphiprion > Amphiprion ocellaris. The sequence goes on along the minus strand of NC_072778.1, from coordinate 27,043,377 downwards.
TCCTTCACATCCTCTGCTTTTCTGTGTGGTGGGGTAGGGGGTATCCATTGTCATTACATGAAGTCACAACCCTGAGCTTAAAAAGCACAGCAGCAGCAGCAAAGATACTGACCTCATAAACAATTATCCATCTCATTCCTAAGACACATTCAGACAGAATTATTATCAGGGTCGAGGGGGGAAAACATTTAACAAAAGTGTCCTTAACTATACTTGTCGTGAGTAACAGCATTTTAGCCCTCATCAAATTACAGAAAGTATTTTGTAAGAAATAATATTTAACATTAAAAAAAATGAGGAAAATCAAAGGTAAATTGTAACAAAGGTAGTTTTGGAAAGCCAGCTTTCCAGCTTTGACTTTTAGAAATGAATGTTTTTGCATGAGGCCAAACCATCTTCCACCACCTTCAAGAGCAGTAATGAAGCCTTACTACAACCTTCCAGAAAAATTCTGGTTTACGTTATCTGCATGTATTTCTCACAAGTGTGGCTATTGTGGCTCTATGGGTCATGGTGGCTTTGTGTGCTCTACCTCCACCACAGAGAGACAGGGAACCAAGGAAGAGCACAGAAAAAGTATATTTGGGACATTCCACAAGGTCCCTGCTGCTTTCCAAGAGATTAATTTTGACATAACTCATTTTAAATCTTTGTTTTCAGTCTGACTAAAAGTAAACAGAAATGAGAAGCTAGAACAACAACTTGGATAAATTCATTAGGGATGCACATCAGGGAATACTTGCTATTTGCTGTAGCACATAAAATGGTATTTTACTTGCTGTAAGAGCTTTTACTAACTGTATAGAAAGCTTAGCGTTTGATCTGGCCGGTCTTGGCTATTTTTTCTTCCAGCTGATTTTGGGGTAGTAAAACACCATATCCAGAAGATTTTCCAAGTCTAGCATCAACAGGTCCAAGATCCCTAATGATCGACCTGTTCTAGAGTGATGTAAAACTGTACGGCTGCTTGCATACCCAAGGTTAGTGGCGATGGTACAGCTTGTTGAGTCTAGGTCTCTGTTCAGCTTGGAGTAATCTATAGTTGACAAAGCTCCCGCCTCGAGCTGGGCAAAGAACCTGGCTTTCTCCTCTTCTTCTTCCAGTGTGTCCAAGCCCATACTGGTCATGTTCACAGCTGGTGCCATGCCTGAGTCTGCACACACACAGAAACAAACTTAGATAATTCTGAACTGACAGTGCACAGAGATGATAGAAATAAGATAAAATAAATAAATAAATAAATAAATAACTGATTCATTTAAAAGAGTGGGAAGAGTAAATAGCTTTAGTTTACTTTTACAGTTGGACAAATTTAAATTCCACGGAGATCTGATTCCAGCAGTGGGCAGTATAATGATGAAATTGAATTTCATTGTGTCTGGTCTGTGGGCATTGTGAACTGACCAGTCCCTGCAAATCCTACAGACCTACCAGGCTCAGCAAACACATCTCCAGTATGTGTCAGGCCCTGAACATTCAAAGACTTACAGACAAATATAGACAATAGGACATTAAATTCCTGTTTTTTCCCTGGAATCCAGTGCAAGGATCTAAGAATCAAAGTGCAGTAATGTGTTCTCTCTTCTTGGTCATTCTTAGTAGTTAAGCAACAGCATTTCAAAAGGAGAAATGTGATGTAATGTCCCATTTTCAGAGGATGTAGAGGAATTGAAATCCCCAAGACTGCTATACCATAAATGGTTTGCAGCGAGGAATACCTGACATTAAAAAGATCCTTTACTATGGCTGGATGCATCAGAACACTTAAACAATTCTTGTTTGATGTGGTCCTCTGATTCTTATTTCTAGCTTCATTTAGTATTTCTTACAGTTTTCAAAACACTAGAAAAAATTGTAAACAACTTACACCAAACAGTCATAACATTAAAACCAGACAGGTGAAGTGTACATCATTATCTCATTACAACGGCACGGGTCAGGGGGTGAGGTAGACTAACTTCATAAAGGATCTAAGTGTCTTTGACAAGGCTGAGATTGTCATGCCTGAAAGACTGGATGGCAGGTCTTGTGGGGTGTTCCTTGCAAAGTTCTAAAAACAGCTAGAGATTTGGCCAACCCACTGTTCAACATAATCAGCTGCTGTAGCAACAGTAGCAGCAGCAACAGCGGCTGTAACATACTGCTTCGATACAATATAATGTACTTTAAAAGCCTCAATGCCTGACTCCTGCACACTGCATCCCTCCATTTGTCATAACTTTTACTAAAGTGTCTTTGCTTCATATCTCAATCTCACTTGGTTCATCTCAGGGTTCCCAGACTCACCCTCTGTCTCTGTACTGTCTCTGTTAAGGAAAGCAGTTTCCATCCCTTCTTTCTTCAAACCAGCATCTTCTGGATCCTCATCCTCTTCTCGAATAGGCTGGGAATTCCTTAAAGACTTCCTGACAGACTTCGCAAATTCCAACAGTCCTGAACATTAAAAAAAATATAGCAATGAGGCTCGTGTTAGTTATTGTGTAGGTCACACTAGTCACACAACTTGATTGAAGAGATCATGATTAAAAACATTAAGTATCTATTTATTATGCTAAGTGGTATTTATTACTCTTACGCTAACAACGAGGACTGCCTGATCTTCAAATACACACTGTCAAAACAACTATAAGTACAATGCACAACAACACACTGTGGGTTCAAACATGACCATGCAGTGGCTTCCACACTTGACACAATCACAAGAAATCACATTACTGCGTCACAAACACAGGACACACGCACAGTGGATTGTTTCTGAAGGTCAAATGCTGCCACCTAGTGTCTTTACTATATTAGCACCTATCAACTTTGCTTTTAATGAGTGAAATTATATTTCTGCTGTGCCTGCATTTGGTTATAAATGTTATTGCAAAAAATGTCTCACTCACGCATATATTGTACAATGTCACTACCTGTTCAGTTATGATATAATGATATAATGGGTCCTGACATTTCAGAAATAGTCAAATTCCTGTCAGTTGAAAAGACATACGATGAGCCTAATAATAAAAGGAAACGCAATCAGGCTGTGAATCACGATAACGGTACTAATTATGTCCTACTGTATGTCAAAGGTATCATTGAGCAAAACAAAGCATCAATCCTGAGGCCCATGTGGCAAGCAGAAATTCAATAATGTTAATATATTTAAAAATATAAGTAAAGCTTAAAAGAGACAAAGACAAGAGACAAGGGAAACTACTGAGATTACTTATCCTGCTGGTGGACTAAACTACGAGTGGTTTGGGAGAGTTGAGGGAAAGTTACCATCTTCACTGTCCCCCTGTGAAAGACTATCAGTGCTGGCTGGAGGGGTTTCAGTAATGTCATCAGGACTCCTCTCCCCTGTCACACACTGGAGGCTTTCATGCATAGACCTGCTCAGACTGTGTGAGCACAAGTCATCAGATGGAGCTTTGTGTCGTTCTACAGTTTGGGAATCTCCCAAAACTGTGCTTTTGTGACTCTCTTCAGAAATAATAGGTTTATCCGGAGCATTGCAGCGAGGTTTGGGGACAGGCTTATTGAAGGACTCCCTGCTGAAATCTTCAGGGAGCAAAAAGTAAAAAAAAAAAAAAAAAAAAGGTAATGTAGGCGGTCCATTCATTGTAGTTTGAATGAGATGCCTAAACTACACAAGACTAAATATGTTTTCATTCATCTTCACATACTGACATTATCAAATGTGTTTCAAAATAGCGTCACAGCCAGAACAGAAAGTGTAAACAACTCTATTGTGAAGACCATGAGTTTATTTAATACGACAACTCTATTTATCATATAGACACTTCTACTAGGTGTGTTTCTGTTTTCAAAACTAGGCCAGTGTACATCGTTTCTGATATTACTGTTATTGTATGATCAGAGAGTGGGATAGCAAATCAGCATCATAGTGTTAAGCTGAGACAGTTGGAAACACTGCTCCATTAATGCACAATGTTTTCACACAATAACAGTATCTTAAAATAAACCAGTTTCATGTGGATGTAGTCAAAAAACTGTTTCAATAGCTCTTTGTCATGAGATATTTTTCTCAACTTCCTCTCACCCTCGTTGTTCTCGGGCTGGGCCTTTCTGGCTTTGATAAATCTGCGTTTGGCTGTCTCTGCTGGAAAAGATGAGGAAAAAGAAGGGGAAAGTTTTCAAAACAAGAGACAGTGGAAAAACAGCTGTGAAAAAGTGCACCCACATCGTCTACAGATTTGCACATTTTGAATTTGACTGACTGAATTCACTCTCCATATTCACTCCTTTGCAATATCTTCCAAATTCAGGCTGCATATGTTAATTTTTTTGACTGAAAGAAGTGCAAGAAAGAGCAAACATGGGGCTGTTTGTTTTTACAGAACTGTTAATTAAAAGACAGGACAGATATAAAGAAAAAGAAGCAACGCAACCATCATGCTTCTAAGACTGAAAATGGGTAATGAGAAATGACAAGGAGAGATCAGTCCCAAGTGTAAATAGGACTACAAGAGGTACTGTATTTTGAAGAATAGCATGACAACATCTTCTTAGAGCCACTGCTGTGATAATTTGATGTTTTTTGTGACACGGGTGAGCTACAACTTCCTTCAGCTAAAGGTGATATTTTGTAATTGCTTGATATGATATTGCATTTAATATAAAATACGACTAAGTGACCAATCAAACAACTGATTAGTCTGCAAGATCAACACCAACAGGTAGATTTCCACTGCAACAACTCAGCACAGATACGAGGCATGAATATCTGAAGGAACAGCCCAGTGATGGGTCCTTTCAGGCCTTCTGTTGTTATTGCAGTGTAGGATCCAACAGCTTCAATAGCAACCTTAACTCAATAACAGTTCTAATTCCAAATGGAATCAGCAGTAAATATAGCATAAAATAAAAATAGTATAGCATAAAATAAAATAATATGTCAAACTTATTGCAAGAAATCTTGTTGTTCTGTTTGACAGTAATGTAATACTAACCAAGAAAGCTGGTAAGATCATGTTTTCATCACACAAATACTTTTAAAATGATCCTTTCAGGCTTTTAAAGACAAAGAGATTATTTTACATAATTTAATTGTCAGGGAATCAGAGACATGTAAGAACTTCTCTACCAATATTGAATTGTTTTGAATAAAACAACAAGAAAGCTGTCTGCATCGAGCCTTGCTAGCTAATTCAGCCCATTTTACATTTGTTCCAAGTGTGCTATATATGTGTGTGTGTGTGTGTGTGTGTGTGTGTGTGTGTGTGTGTGTGTGTGTGTGTGTGTGTGTGTAATTTTGCTTTTATACATGAAATCGTGGTAAATATAATAAAAGACAAACCGCTCTTTAATATCAAAGTGAAAACTGATTTTTACAAAATCATGTCAAGTGAATAAAAGTATATAGGATAAAGTAAATGATTGCATAAATATTCACCCACTTTAAAGTGACTGACCTAATTTAACAGAAATCCAGCTAGCTGATGCCAGCAGTGTCATAATTAGTGAAATGGAGGTCACCTGAGTTCAATACATGTGTGTCAAGTAACTGTAGCATAAAAACATCTGTATCTGAAAGGTCCGGTCTCTGGTTCTTCAGTATTCCTGCTACAACTGCAACTCAGAGAAAAGATCATCGAAAAGTATAAGTTGGGAGATGGCGTTCAGTTTGGCACACGAGTTCAGTGAAAACCATTATTAAGAAATGGAAGGAGTATAGCACAAACTGCCTAGAGCTGGTCATCCTCACAAACTGAAGGACTGGACAAGAGGAGGACTTGTGAGAGAGGCCACCAAGACACCTACGACCACTCTGAAGAAGTTAAAAACTTCAGTGCCTCAGATGGGAGACTGTACATACAACAACTGTTGCCCGGATTCTTCACCTGTCAAAGCGGTATGGAAGAGTGGCAAAAAAAAAAACAAACACTGTTGAAAAAAGCTCATGGAAATCTCCCCTGGAATTCGCCCAAAGGCATGTGGGAGACTCCAAGGTCAAGGGGAAGAAAGTTCTTTGGTCTATCCATCCATCCATCCATCCATCCATCCATCCATCCATCCATCCATCCATCCATCCATCCATCCATCCAGTCAGCAAACAGTCAGAATAACTTAAGCTGTTCCTCTCATTAGAACTATATCTACGTTTTTGGTCCTAGGAAAAGGCAAAACATTGTCATCTAATAACATTACTCGATACTAACGTACTCACAATAAGTACACCTTTAACTAATCCTTGGTCTGTTCTTCATCTAGCCTGTAAAGCAGCAAGTCAGTTGTGACGGTAGAAAATCAAACTACAACCAATTTGCAATAATACTTTTTTAATTTCTTTTTTTTTTTAAACTGTTTTGCTCTTCTTAATGTTTTTCGCTCTTCCTCAGTGATTTCTTTACTCATATGAATATTTTCATTAGACAGTGAACACTTGATAAGCGTACACAATTTGCAGACACTTATCCCTCTTCAATCGTGCTAGTAGGTAAACACACATTAGCAAAGACACAGACTGGGTTTTCATTCACCCTACTTACCTTAGTTAAGTTATCAGTCAGCTCACTTAACTAAACCATATACACCTGCACATTAAGTATGGAGTGTCACACCTGTCAGAAGAGTTCACAGCCCACACCCAACAGAGAGGTACTGGGCATTGTACTGAAGCTGCTAACTAGTGTTACAACACAACTAGTAAACATGACAAGCAGTTTCTCTAATGCTTTAGGATTTTGCTGAGGTATCATTTCAGTATCGGTACTGCCTACAGCAGCTGTTAGCTACCGTACAAGTTTACTGAATATCAACATGTTATACAATAGTGGTACTACATGGTAATGTCAAAGAAGGGACACAGATCCAACTTAAATCTACTAATTACATCTATACTCCATAAAGTTATGAGTCAATTGTTTTTATTTTACAATTTCACAGAATGTAGCTACGGCAAAATAAATCTAACCTTGTTTTCTCTCTAATTTCCCCAGTGAGTCAGGTGATCGCTTTTGGGGTTTTTTGTCTCATCTACTTAACACTATTTTTATAGGCAAATCCTTGTATTTTCCTGCCTGAATGGCAGAGCTTAAACATTGAAAAAAGTACAGCCACTGGAATTGCACACTGTTCATCTGAAAATGGCTTTAGGTTCACACATGCAATATGATAGATGTATTATCATGGAAAGTCCTCTTTTAATCATTACCTCTCCCTGTTCCTGCACTGCTGTGATCATCATCTTGCCACGGTGCGACTGATGGTTTCTGGGATGATTTCTGACTGGTTTTAGCATGAGGCTGCTTGTCAGGGCTTCCCAAATCAATAGAGTCATCTGAAACAGACTGAAATCAGGTTCAGATCAGTGAGATGTTGTCAGGATCAAACAGTGTATGTTAAACTAGGACTTGGCAAAGTCTACCACAATAAACTTTTTCTATCCGTCAATATTATCAAAAATAATTAATATTTTTGTTTTTAAATCACCTCGTTTAAATAAAGGCTGGGAGAACAAAAGTCTACTTATCAAAGCACACAGATAAGGACTTGACAACAGAGGGGAAAACTATATCAGGAAGGAGTGTTTAATTCCAATGCTAGCGCATCGTTAGCTATGCAGAATGCTATTGTGTGGGTTATGTCCTTTTACCCATTCATTGTTTTGTTGTATGGTATTATTGCTGAGTATCTCTCCATTATGGACTGCATGTAGGTTGTTTCTTGAAACGTGGGTCGCGTCTGGTGGCATGTTTCCAAAGTGCGAAAGTAGCTATGGTGATACAGTAAGTTTGTTGTATTCCCACTAGGGATGGGTAGTTTTTTGTTTTGTTTTGTTTTGTTTTGTTTTAGAAAAGACTAAATGAAATGAAATGAAATAAATTTTGTGGAACAACTGGAACAACTTGCCGTTACACCTTAGACAGGCCCCTTCACTGTCCATTTTTAAAACTCGTCTTAAAACACACTTTTATTCCCCGGCTTTTCATCCAGCATGAGGCATTGATTTTATTTGTTTTTAGTGCCTTTATTGTGTATGTCTGATTTTATTTGTTTTATTGTTTTTATGTATTATATTGCCTTGTTCTGGATGTACAGCACTTTGTTTCAACTGTAGTTGTTTAAAGTGTTATATAAATAAAGTTGGATTGGACTGGCTTGAAAACAAATCACTAATATATACCATAACATGATAATTAAAATGTAAATAAATAAAATTGTCTACAGCAAAAACAAACAGCTATCTTGGACAGAGTGTCACACATTTTACTCACTAAATAAAATGTTGTGTATTATGTTTCAATAAATTGCTCAGGATTATATAAAGAATTAAAAGCTTCAGGTTAGTGAAAGGGTAGTTAGAGATAAGGTACGAACTAAGCAGTCAAACTGCACTTATTCGGCTGAATGTAACTTCAGCTTGTTGTTTCCACCGATTGCTCATGTTTCTGCACTCATATGCCATTAACTTGTGACACTTGTGGAAATGAACGCTGTCTGCATCAACTTTAGTGAAGTGTAACCACACTTTTGAGCATTTACTTCTCTCCTCTGTCACTAAGTCACTGTCTCTGTGTGCTGCATCAAGCTGCAGTGTGTGACAGAGCTTCTCTGCTGCTCATACGGGCTCCAACAGAGACAACACTATTCTGAATTTGGAAGGTTAAAATGCATTATGGCCAATGTATTTTGGTGGTAAGAAAGAATTTGCACATTAGGGAGAACATAACGTTCTCCCTAATGTCTAAACTGTTAACATTTGAGCTTATTGATATTTCGGTAAAACGTAGCCCCGGGACTTGTTTGATACAGGAGTTCCAAACCCATCCCTAACTCCAAGCCCTGGTCATGAAACAGTTTTTGTGCACAGTTTCCACACAGCGGCGTTCTGGCTTTGGTACATTTTGAAAAAATGGCAAGCTAGCTTCCCTCTCTGCACTCATTTCTTGCTCGCTCGTTGTTGAATCGCATGCTGACAATGCAGCTGAATAACAGCCTGTTAAAGGACTAAACTATGTGCTTGTCAGTCATAGGCTGCTAAGTTAGCAGTGATATGATTGCCTGTTTAAGATAAGATAGACTTTATTCGTCCGGAAGAAATTGTTTTGCCAGAGTACAATACAATAAACAATAAACAAAGGTTAGTGAAATATATACATTTACACAGGGGTTAGTAGTAAAATAAAATAACAAAAGATACAAAGTACAAAATGCAGAGTATCTGAAAGTGTTTGTGTCAAGTGTCTAAGTGTGAAGTGTCTTAAATGTGTAAAATGTTTATGAGACAGGAGGGAGCACCTTTAGAGCTAACCTTGTGAAACAGCTTGAGAGGCACATTTACGTTTACAAATGAATGATTCATTTCATACCGTGCAATACATTCAGCGGCTCATGGCTCAAATGATTATTTCTGAAGAGTGACACAGGTGTGTTGATGGTATATTACCTCTTTCAGAAATTGCTCAAACTGTGCATCCAGCTCTTCTTTGGTCAGTCTGTGAGACATAGTGATAATATTCCCTCCATCAGCCAATGGGAAACTACACAACTGAAAAAGAAGAAAATAAAATTAAACCTTTTTTGTCAGCATCACACAGCAACATATGTTATTACTTACTTGAGGCATCAAAACAACAAGAGTTCTACATGATATCTACAGATCTAATGTTCTTATCAATGTAATGTAATTACTGGTATCAGTACAAAATGCTGATTTGATGTATAAATCGTTCTGCTAGTCAGCAGTACACTTGTGTTCACGTGAAGAAATTTTAGATATTATGGGTAAAAATACACTACCAGTCAAGTAGTAGATTCTCACTGAAGACAACAAAATTACAAACAAACACATATGTAATAAACAAAAGTGTGAAATAAGTCAAAACATGCTTTATATTTTAGATTCGTTGCTTTGATTACTGCTTTTGCACACTCTTGGGATTCTCTGGACGAGCTTTATGAGGCAGTCACCTGAAATGGTTAATTCATTTAATTAGGCAGACTAGACACATCACTGTCTTATTGCTGTCAGCTATTGGATGTTACTCATATTCCAGAGAATCCTCTATATTTTCCTATACAGTTCTGTGGTTATGAGTAAGTTCAGAAGTTTCTTCAAATTTGTACACTCCTCTATGTTTAGTAGAGAGCAAAGATCAAATACAGTTAGTCCAGCCGCTCCTAGGTCTCTGTACAGTTTCCTACGTTGGGATGAGTCGAGCTTGCACTTAAGAAGAACATGCCTCAGTCTGTAGCTGGACACACTCACAGTTCCCATCTCTGTGCTTCCCAATCCAAGCCAGTCCACTTTTCAGACTGCATAGCCACTTCCTGTTCCAACTGTCAAAATAAAGCCGCACCCAAGCTCGTCCAATAAAACGTATCCAAATTCAATACGCTAAAGTAAATTACTTGTCTTATTTGTCGTACTCAAGTCTAGAGACATAATTCAGATAGTTTCACTGAGAAACTTTCACTAAAATGGGACGTCAGATTATTTGTGCCTATACGAAACAACCTCGACTGACGCCTAATCAATTTTATGAAATTAATAAACAACTAAGTATTCATATTGTTAAAGCCTTCGTTATTAAACACAGCCCACTCTCAAAAGAGATGCTCCCTTCAAATCTCACAAAATTACTTGACTAAGTAAAAACCGTAAACGCCTGGTTTGTATTTTGAAGAAGTATTTGCTACCGTTTCTTTACGGGACGCTTGTCACCGGTAACCGCAGCTAAGTAGCAGCTTATCTACCGAGCTAGTATCGTTAGCAGGCCAGCGGAGTAAGCTAACTTTACAAACACGTGCGATAAATATGCATTACACTTTCAATGACGCACATGTATTAGTCTTGTATCGACAGAACTCACATAAGAAATTCAGTTAACTGAACTCCCTCATATGAACAACAGTTGAACCTCTCCGTTGTTGTTGTTTTGAGTGTCTAGCAGTTCCCGCGATACTACCCGGGCGGAAAACCCAATCTAATTGGCTAGATAAAAATGCGTCACAAAAATGTGGCCAGTGGACAAGCAGACAAGCAGAGAGGGTTCCTGGGGCAAGCAAATCAGGGGTGTCAAACTGGCAGGACCAGTAAAATCAGGGCATAATAACCTAGAAATAACCACAACTTCAGATTTTTCTTTTGTTTTAGTGCAAAAATGTTCACATTTTACAAAACATTATGAACAGCCTGAAATTTCTTAAAAATAAATTCTATTTCAACAATATGCCTCAGTTTATCATTCATACATTACAACCTAGATCACAGTGGATCTACAAATGCACAAAATATTTAGCAACAGGTATGTGGAACTGACTGATATAATATTTTATTTTATGATCAAAACAACAAAAGTCAGACATAAAAAAAGACAAAAAACAACAAAAACAAGAGAAAATATTAGAAAAATGAGACACAAAATGACAAAAACAAGAATCAGAATGACCAAAAATGGGACAAATGACATGAAACAAAACAAAAAAGGGACAAAAAATTAAACAAAAAAGTTACAAAGTGACAAAAAAATAGACAAATGACAAAAATAAGACCAAAAAAATCCATAAATGACACAAATGAGACAAAAAATGACAAAAGCAAGAAACAAAATGACAGAAAAAGACAAACAACACAAGCGAGGAAAAAGCACAAAACAACAAAAATGATGCTCAAAACAGCGAATAAAGCAAAACACAAAATGACAAAAAAGGACAAAAATCACAAGCGAGACAAAAAAAAGACCAAAAACAGCAAAAACAAGACAAGATACTACAAAAATGAGACCCAAAATGAAAAAAGAACAATGAAAAATCTAGTATTTTACTTTGTGTTCAAAACAACTTGGTGGTCTTGCAATGATTTTAAATGTATTGTTTTACAAATTCACAATTTGCAGTTCATATCTTCTCTGTAATTTTTACACTTAACAAAGTTGTTCCATGGACCAGATTGGACCTTCTGGCGGGCTGGTTTTGGCCCACGGGCCTCATGTCTGACACCCCTGTTGTATATAATTCCTGTCTGGCTGTGTCTTCGTTACTCTGTGCTTGAGTCTCAGGCCCATTCTGTGACACGTTCATCAAAATCAGTTACCAAAATGCAGTCCTTGCCCTGTTCAGAGCATCTTATTTCAGTTACAGTTTGGTTGTCACTGCAGCCAAGACATCTTATTTTTGAATATTCAGGAACTTTAAAGAAAGCATTAATTTACATTTGGACAGACTGTGAGCAAAAACACTGTTATAGAGGACTGTGTGGGCTTTGTCGTGAAGATCTGTGTCCTCCATGGAGGTGCAGGTAATGACGTGCAGCCCATCTTGCCAACGTGTACACCATCATCGAGTGAGGTGAGGTTCATGACTGTAGATGTCAGGCAAATGGATTTCTTCTGCTCATAGGCCCAATATTCTTTGTTAAAAATATAAAGTTTTTGTCTGTCAGTGCCTCTGTGTATCATTATTTGAAATGCACAATAAAGTTGCTGTTTAAAGGCATCTGTTTCATGTTTTGCAATATAGAGATTTATTGAATAAAAGCAGGCCCATTGTAAAATGTATGCACACAAGAGCAATGGTATTTAAAGTAGATTAAATGTAAATATTACTTAAATATATCTATAAACATAGAGATAGAAACAAAAAAGCCATGCAATTTTAGGGCAGATGTTAATCAGATGCAAAGGCTGTCTAAAAATTACTATGAATTGACTAAAATTTTGTGACAGATTGAGTATTGCTGGTAAATGTTACCTGAATACTATGAGTTTCCTGGAAATACCCTGTGTAAAACTTACTAAGGTTTTCTCAGTGGAAAGACTTGCCAAGGTTTTTGTAAGTAAATGGCACAAGGCAGTAAAAGCAGCAGAAGTACAGCGATGGAAAACTTCTCAGCAGTGATGACTTTAACCTTCTTTAAGAACAAAGTTTTGAATATCAAACAAAAAACTCTGAACACGTCTTTAGATGCAGCAGCTCTCAAATAGAACCAAAGGACCAGACTTACATTTGGACTGCTGTTTTCTACAGAATTTCTTTTCTATACATGTAACTTGTTGAAATGACAACAGACACAAGATTAAAAATAATAATTTGTATTGATATGGCATTTAATGGAAGCAGAGCAATGTATCCCAAAAAGGAAAACAGTTTTATTAATTCATTTTTTAAAAAACTCAATTAATATGGAGAGTGGAGAGTGAAAAGTGAGGAGGGAATGAATGGATGATTTCAGACACAGCCACTGAGAAATATGCTTTCTCTTCTTTGTCTGTGCAGTAAGCCACCCAGAAACTTTGTTTGATAATCAAGATTACATGATTCATTTAACTTTACAGACTAACCAAGAGCCACAAACAATAATGGATGGGAAAAATGCTGTTAAACCATATTACATTCACTTCTTACTATCTCATTATACAAACTATGGCATACTGTAAGGTTACATGTAAATGGAAATAGATCAGATTTATTAATCCCACTGATTTACCATCACCCTGTCGCTGCCATCTACAGAACAATTACATGTACTGTGGTCAATTGGAACACTTTGTTACTTTCTGGTAAAGTTTCAAGCCCACCGTTTAAGAACAGGGTCCCTTTCAACATCGCCTCCAAGTTGTGGGTGGCTGCAGTCAATCCCAGCTGACTTGGAGAGACAGACAACCAAGCACAGTCACATTCACATCAAAGAACAGTTTGGAATCATTTAACCTCAGCATGTGTTTAGACTGTAGGAGGAAGCCGGAGCACCCAGTGAAAACCCATACAAGCACAGGGAGAACATGCAAACTCCACACATAAAGATCCCAGGCTGAGATTCAAACCCAGGACCTACTAGCCGTGAGGTGACAGTGATAACCACTGTTTTTCTACTCGGTCTTCCTTTTGCTGCCTGCCGAGCCACGGTTCCACTCCACGTAAGATAAGGATAAGAGGTTGTTGCAGAAGGCAGAGCAAGGCAGAGAAGATCATCGGGACCTCTCTTCCATCCATCCAGGATGTTGCACACAAGCGCTGTCTCAGCAGAGCCTGCAACATCATCAAAGACTTCACACACCTATAACATGGACTGTTCTCCCTGCTCCCCTCTGGGAGGAGGTTCTACAGCATCAGAATGAGAACAGCCAGGTTCTGGAACAGTTTTATCCCCCGAGCCATCAGACTCGAATCAAATAATCAAATAATTCTTTGTGGTCACTGTGAAAATATAACTGCTGCTACTTTTTTCAATGTTGCGTGCAATACTGATGCTAGAATAAATGTGGAGATGTGTATGTTTACAGGTGTGTGTGTGTGTGTGTGTGTGTGTGTGTGTATATTATATATAAATAAATGTATATATATATATATATATATATATGCATATAAAATGCACACACATATATATATGTGTGTGTGTATATATATATATACATACATACATACATATATATATATATATATATATATATATATATATATATATATATATATATATACATACATATATATATACATTTTTTTACATGTATATAAGGGAATTATTTTTTTATTTACAATAATTTTGTTTTTGTTTTTATTTTTTTATCAGTCCGATGGTGAGCTTTTTGCATCGAAATTTCTGCCACAATGTGCACCAACTAGTGTATGTTCTAGCTGACAATGAAATGGCTATTCTATTGTATTCTATTGTATTCTATTGTATTGTATTCTATTCCATTCCCATCCGACAGGTGGCGACATTGCCGGTTTTACTAAACACCTATCAAACTAGAAGAAGAAGTGCAGCAAGAAGAGGAGGAAAACGAAGAAAAAAAGAAGTGCATAAGCGCACATCTGTCTGTGTTTAACAGATCTGCTGCACACAGGATGGCTGAAGAGCAACATCACAGCGGTTTTAATAAAAAATACTGGTAGGTTAAAACGACTCCTAACGGCTATGCATTTTTTTGTGTTGCATTGTTTACTTGTGTGGCTTTGTGTTCAGTCTTAGCTGTGGTGATGCTAGCTAGCAAGCTAGCTTCAGCAAAGACAGCCTGGAACTTTCTAACAGCATTTATCGAGTGTGCCCGTTGTAATGATGCTTCTCCAGTGTAATGTCAGCCAATAGTTCATAATTTAGTACATTAACGATGTATTTTCGTCGGTCTAATACAGTTCAAACATATGTAATGTACTTTGACAACAATTGTGAATTTGCTTCAAACTTCCCAATTACAGTTACATGAAATTGTATGTACCTGGCATTATAAAACATCCTCCAAGCACTGTTTGTTGTTGTTACCGGATGTTGTGCATCGGTTTTATCATTAGCAAGATACGTGTGACAAATGTTTTTATGAAGCCACAACAGTTACGTAGCTGATGTGGATGGCATATAGTAAGAAATACGTCGAAAGCTTAAATTACTTCTTATATCTTGCTTTGCTGAGACTGAATACATTTTTCTCAAGATATTTTGGCATATATAAATGTGTTCAGCATCATCAGTCACTCCGTGTTTAAGACTGTGTGGTTTGAATGCACAGCAAGCATGCTGACTGTACATGCTGGTTATTGAAACTGTAAAGAGATCTTCAAAGTGGTGAATCATCCACCATTGTTGCTGTCATTTTTCATTACTGAAGTTTGTAACTACAGCACAGAGGGTCCAAATGCAACAATGCCCAAGCAGGCACACATTTAAGGGGGTTCACATTCAACTATTAAGACTTTTAGAGTAATTATATAAAAGGGCAGCGATGCCACGATTTGAAAGCACACCTGCACAGGCAGCAGGCAGTAATTAGAAACTTGCATGATGACATTATACTTATGTAAAACAGGAGATGAGTGATGAGTAAGCCCTTGACTGATCTGTATTGTACTGAACATCCATTGTAAACGTGGTCAGATGGAAGCTTTGTAACCAGAATGCTGAAAGAATGTAATCTAGCATTGTGAGCTTCTTATTTGATTCCTGACAAATCTGTTAAAACCTGTCTGCCAGATCTTGCTGGATATTATACCAAAATTGATCTAAATTGACAGAATAGGTCATTTGTTATTGGCTACTGGGGCCTGACTAGCCGCCGCAGCTAACTGGTCAAGTTTCCCACTGTCGAGCCATGTTTCTGATGCTGTGAGCAGACTACATTTATTACAGCTATCAGGATCCACTGATCTGTTTTTTTCAAGGCCAATATGTGTATCAATTATTGGTATCCAAGAAAGGCAGATACTCTATATTTGAAATCAATATACATTAAATGGTATAAGCAACATGTGATAGCAGGAAACCTGTCATTCATAACTAGGCTTCTTCATTAATAAGGATTCATATTACTGAATTTATACGTACATACATTAAATGTTGCATAATACTAGCCTGTGATAGCAGGGGACCTATCTTTCATAATTACATTAGTTCATTAAAAAGGATTACTGCAGGTGAATATCTACAATAGAAATAGAAGTGATGATGTGAGAGTGTCATGCGATGTTAGGATGCTCTTCTCTGTTCACTGTGAAACTGATTGATTTTTAGTGATTGAACAGTTTGGCTCCTCTACTCCTGCAGTTATGTCTGCTGGTCTTCTTGGTTTTTATGAATCTTTCACTTTTCTATCAGTTTAATTGCCCACAAAAGCCAATATCTTAAAGCATTATTTCCTACAGCTTTCCAGACTCTGTTGAAGGGTTGTTGCAGGCTCCTAACTTAGCTGCTAGCTGTTACTTTTGGCCACTGTGAAAATGTTTTTGCAGGTTGTGCTAAAATCTAAAGAGATATGTCTATCAATTAGAGCAGATTTTTAAAATTAGTCTTCCTTTAGGAAGATGTTACAGTACTCCATATACCATTAGCCAGAGGCTAAGAGACGCTACTATCCTCTGAGTGATAGCCTTAGCCTAGCACCATCAGCAAAAACAGTTCCATTTGTACTGACACCAATTTAATTGTTGGGCCATTTTCTGTCTAATGGAGTCAGTGGCGATGGGTCCCCCATATGAGCCAGGTTCTGCTCAAGGTTTCTTCCCATTAAAAGGTAGTGTTTTTTTGCCACTGTCACCTTAGGGCTTGCTCTGGGGATCCAGGCGTATGGGTTCTGGAAAGTGTCTTGAGACAATCTGACAATTTTGTAATTGGAACTCTATAAATAAAATTGAATTGAACTGAATTGAAACTGAGCATGCTTTTGGAAGATTGTAGTGTTTATGACAATGTAAGCAACATGTTTTACTCCACTCATCTATCCCTCTGTGTACATAGTAGCTGTCAGTGATGGCCTATTAATTGTGATGTGTAACTAATCAGATAGTACTGTGGGCAGAACATTGCTTGAGACCAAATAGTGACTGCAGAGAGACAGCTGGCTGCATCAGAGTAGTGCAACTAGTGCATTTAATTTATTTAGTAGTAACTGGTCAATAAAGATGGCAGTGCTGACAATTGGAAAAATATCTACCATGCCTAATGGTCATGCTGATAATCAGTCAATCCCTATATTACAGTAATTTGGGAACTGGAAGTGCACTTAGGGTAATATTGTACTTTTTGAAAGAAAGGTCAGTTTTTTGATTACTTGTCAATAATAAATTTCAGAATTAAGTCTTTAGGAGTTTAATGAATGACTAGAAAGAAACTGTAACACGGGGTCTACATAGAAAGCCTTTCAGTAACATTTTTAGTTGTGTATCTCATTTTTGTGAGATGCACATGTGGGACAGTTACCAAACAAGAGGCTCTGTCTTTATCAGTATAACTCTTTAAACTGCTGGCGTGATGACTTGTCATGTGCACTACATGCATACAGTTGGCCTAACGTATATTTCAAGCTTTGAGTCTTTTTTTTGGCTGTTTGACACACTTAACTACAGTTATTAAATTCTGAGCACTTCCAAAATGAACTGACCTATACACAACACTGTATCCGAACACCTTCTATGTAAACACACACACATGAATAACTTGCTGCTGGTCTGCTGAACGTGCTATTTACAATGCACTTTCTGTGTAGACGCATTGTAACAGACACATTACGATTGGTAGGACAGGACTTCTGTAACGGATGGTCTTGTTTAGCCTAATTTATGCCCTTTTGGCCGCCTCCTCTCACCTCAGCCCTCCAAACAGAAGCAAACAACTTTTTTGTTAAACAAGGACCATTCAGAATCCGAATTATTACCAAATAGCTTTTCACATATGAGAAAATTGACTGGTTTTGGCACATAACGGTAAACACCGCCAAGTTTAAACATTTTAGAGAGAGACTAAAGATTAGAAAGCAAATATTGCAAGTCAGATAAAGTGTTACAAGTGAAATCAACAGTAAGTATAATTATTTATTATAAAAGTAGTAGAAATATTCACGGTGTGTGGGAATGTGCTTTTTTTCCTGAGACTGAGCAAGATTTCACAGTATGCAGTGTAAACAACTTGAAATGTGAAAAGGATGATACTACTTTTTAAAAAGCTGTGTGTTGAAGTAATGCATTGAGTCTGTGTCTATGCTGGGGGTTGAGTGCAGCAAGAGATGAGACAACCGTTGCACCAGAGTTAGATAGATATATATAGCTAATTTGCATCTGAAATTAGGCAATTGAGAAGCATTTCATGTTTCTGTATCGTTTTGCCTTAAGGCCAGTTTATGCTTTCCACGTCTGCAAGGGTACTCGTGACATAAATGTTGTTTTGCCCCCTACTCCACCAGAGTCCTTGCCAGCCCAAATTTTGAGGCCACACGAACTGTCCACACTACAAACATGCCACAGCTGCCCATGTGCCAGTAAAAGAAGCGATGCTTAAAATAAATGTTTGGCATGAGGAAAGACTGTACGAGGAGATTTCTGGTCATCCACAAATTTATGTTTTATCTTGTTTTAATTGATAATAATCATTAATTTAGTAGTTGCTGTGGGGCATCAAAGGGGTTTTGTTTGTATATGCTTTCATACACGGAGGCCAAACACAGTAGGAAGTCTTCATGTCTCCAGAAATCCTCTATGCTCACACACTGCACTGCTGTACTGGTGTCTCACACCTCAGGAATAATCACTGATAGGGTGCTACAGTACAATCTGTAAACATTTGCTCTTCTTTCATGTGTTTTTCTGAGCTTGAAATGAGGGGAAATGCAATTGGCCATGCAGCAGACTGGCACAGCTCTATTGAAGTATATACAGTCACATCCTCAGTCTACTTATTGACCTGGATGTGGAAAGCATGAATTGGCCTTTACTCCCATTAACTTGCTTTTCTCTGTGATATTGTGTCCAGAACTGCGCTCCATGCCTGGGGAATAGAACCTCCAGGAGGGAGGGCGTGTGTGTGTGTGTGTGTGTGTGTGTGTGTGTGCGTGCGTGTGTGCGTACGTGTGTGTGTGTGCGCACATGTGTGTGTAGTTGTGAGACCAGACAGTCATAGAAGTGATGGGTCCAAGGAGGAAGGCTTCTAAACTCCAGCCTTTAGTGGGCAGCGGTGAAGGAGAACCTGTCATGAGACCCAATGAGCCCAAAGACTACATCAACGAGATGTCCCATGAAGTCCTCTGTCATATATTCAGGTACACTATGCTACTCTTGAATTAATAACAGTGCATCTGTGGGCTTCTGTACTATGCACAGTTTAATCCAAAGGTCTGAAACCACATTGAAAGTTTGTCATATTGTCATGCAAACGTGATAATGATTTTAAACTGAAAATGAACTTTAGGTTAAAACCCACAAAGGTTCAGTTTTAACATCTTGTTTTCTAACAGTCTTAAGGCCTCAGAGGATGGCTGAACGTGGCACATTTTGTAAAATAAAAAGCCTTCGTTCAATGTCCGTGTTGTGCAGAGTTATGCTCCTTACTTTCCGGCTGACGGACTGTGAGGCTTAAAGGGAGACAGAAATGTCAGCGCTAAGGCTTCCAGGCAGAAAGACGACATACAGGATCTTAAAGGCTGATAAAACACACGTAAAAACACAAACCGGCCGAGGCTACAGAGCAGGTTGGTCCTCGCTGGTTCTGCTCTTTGCACCCAAAGATCCTCAGTTTTAAATTTACTGGCGGCTCTGACGTTCTTTAAGCTCAAAGCAAGCCCAGCAAAGGAAAGTTTTCTGTTAGGTCTGGAAGGAGAGACTTGGCTGGCTGTTTTTTTTTTGTTTGTTTGTTTGTTTTGGGGGTTTTTTGATAATATTTTGAATTTTTACAATTTAGAAAAACTGGAAATTGGTACAAGTTCTGATCTAATAAAAATTAAGGATAAATACTTAAAGTTTCCCTATACAAGATGTTGAACATAAATAAAACACTGATCTGGCAGTGAACAGCTATTTGCTATGTTAAGATATCGGGAAGTAATGGGATCCTTAGCAGAGAAGGATGTCACTCCTCCCTCTGAGTCAGCTGGTTTGGCCACATGTGCATGTTAGTGCATGTGAACTCCTGCTTTTAAAACTGCTGACCCTCCCTGCAAATGTAAACCAACTGGTAGTGACTTGCCACCCAGCATTGTAAAAGCAAAAATGTCATCCAAGTGACACCCTTCATAAGGAGAGTAAAACTCAAAGGTACATTGCTGAAAGGGCCGACTGTTCACAGAGAGCTGTATCAAAGCATATTAATGGAAAGTTGGCTGTATGGTAGATAAAAGTGCACAAGCAACAGGGATGACCGCAGACTTGAGAGAATGGTCAAGAATGTGGGAGAGATTAACAAGCAGTGGACTTGAGGTTGGAGCCAGGGCATCCGGAGCCATCATGCACAGATGTGTCCAGGAAATAGGCTACAAGTGTCAAATTCCTATTGTCAAGCCACTCCTGAACACCCAACAACGTCAGAAGCCTCTTACCTGGGCTAAGCAGAGAACAAATTGAACCGTAGCTGAGTGGTCCAAAGTCGTCTTTTAAAATGAAAGTATATGTTGCATTTCTTTTAGAAATCAAGGTCTGAGAGTCTGGAGGAAAAGTGGAGAGCCACAGCATCAAAATTGCCTGAAGTCAAATGTGACGTATTGACAGTCAGTGATTATTTGGATGCCATGTCATCTGCCGGTGTTGGTCCGCTGTGCCTAATCAGGTCAAGAATCAGCACAACTGACTACGAGCAGATTTTGAAGCTCTACATGCTTCTGTCTGCTGAAGAGCTTTTTGGAGATGCAGATTTTGTCTTCTAGCACGACCTGGCATCTCCCCACGCTGCTAAATCCACTCAGAAATGGTACACTAACCGTGGCGTTACAATGCTAGATTGGACAGCCAACTCACCAAGTCTGAACCACGTAGAAAATCTGTGGTGTATTGTAAAGAGGAGAATGGGATGAACCAGACCCAACAATGAAGAAGAACTGAAGACTGCTGTCAAGGCAGCCTGAGCAGCCATTACTCCTCAGCAGTACAACGTGCTGATTGCCTCCATGCCAGGCCGCATTGCTGCAGTACTTCCAGCAAATGGAGGCCTGACCAAGTTTGGGTAGAGCATACATGAACATACCTTTCAAAGTTTGGACATTTCTGCATTATAGATCTCCCCCTTTTTTACATGATCTTTTGACATATTCTGTTATGAGATTGATTTTGGGAAGGGTTTATGAGCTGTAAGTTGTTGTCATCAAAGTTAAAACAAGACAAGGCTTAAAATATTTCAGTTTTGTGTAATGTCTAGACTCTAGAGTATGTATATTTTTCACTTTGAGCTGTGTCTTGTGAAAAATATTGAACCTTTTCCTCCATATTCTAATCATGTGATTATATGAGATGCGCTTGTGTATATATTACATTTGTATATTTTGTTATTAAATAAGACTAACCTATGCCTAAAATGCCAAAAAATGTAGACTGTTTGAGCATTATTGTGTTTTGTTTTGTAGGTACCTTCCCATGAAGGATATCATGTGTATGGAGTGTCTGTCAAGAAAACTTCGAGAGGCTGTAACTCTGTACCTGCGAGTAGTTAAAGTAGTGGATCTATGTGCTGGTCGCTGGTGGGAGTACATGCCTTCAGGTAAGAGCCCGAGTACAATCACTCTGTTCTTTACAGATAAATGACTAAGAGTGTATTCACTGCTGCAGTGCTATTGTGATGAGTTTTTTTTTTAAATAAATGACACAGTAAATTATCTCTTTGGATGTGGGGATACAGTCTGAAAAGTTTGCTTTCAGCCTGTTTTCAGTGGAGACTTAATTTCTCCACTGTGGGACCAAAACATAGAGGAGCTTTACATGAGATACGATTACTGACTTGTCTGAGTGCCGGTTGTCCAGAGTCAGCAGATGCAACAATTTTGCTAAAGTGTAGCACTGAGAATGACTTGGTATTGAATCAGCACCAGAGTATTAAACTGATTCTGAGCTGCAGCAAGGAACATCAAAGCACAGTGGTTTTAGAATATTTGTTGAGGTTGATTCCTTGGTGTGGGCAGAGCTAGATGACAAAATGATAGAGATGGCAATAAGAAATAATTTGATGGAATGTTTAATAGTTTCACTTAAAGGAATTATATGTAGGCTGGCATTAAAGCACCTAATGGAAAAAAAACAGAATTTGGTTGCATGAACAAACCCCAAATGCTCTCCCTTCCTGGTTCATGAACAGCCTATTATACATTAGTATGTAGTCCCGTATCCCATCATCGTTATCCCCATTGGCTTTCGTAGAGGTCTCCTGAGGTGCACTCGTCTGCAGGCTTCTTGATCTCTTGTCATCTTGGTCCACACCAGCGGGGAATGGCTTTATGGTCAAAAAATCACCAAACCGGAGTGCTTTCCCCACTAAGCAGCACATTATTGGGTCCTGGTCTGAGGGCTGATGGTCAGTGTGTGCACAAAGGCCTGTGTTTGGGGTAACTAGGTCCTGACCAGCCATGATGCAGCAGGTTCACCCCAACTGCCCTTGATAAGCCCAATGTTTAGGAATCCCTTTTATGTTACACACTTTAAAAAAACAATCTTTTAATTTTCCCAGTTCAATAGCTTTTTTTTTTTTTTTTTTTTTAAACTTTCTTTATTTGTTGCATTATATTGTTGTTTTTATTGAGGTTTGTTTACATCACAGGTTATTTTACTTGCTTTCTATATTTAATGTGTATCGACTCAAGATCATTTGTCTATCCTTAGCCTGTTTATTATTATTTTTGTGTGTAAATTTAATCATCTGTATGTTTTTCATTGTTTCATGTTATTATTAAAATTATTATCTATGAGCTTTAATAAAGTGTTTACATTGAAATTAAGGTGGTTAAATTTAAAAGTAAAAACTGTCTAGTATTTTTTTTATTGTGTAAAGGTCATAATAATTGATACTGACTGATATGAAACACTGTATAGTAAAAAATGTTCAGCTATATTACCCAGCCAACGGTATGGGGAGTATTCTAGTGTTTTTGGCATATGGTGAAGAGGGCATTGCAGTAGCACAGAAAGGAAGTACCAGGTTTTAATAGTCTGATCTAATAATTTGTCTTTATTGCGTTTAATGATTTAGGCTTTACAGACAGCAGCTTTCTTCTCCTTCTGAAGAAAATGCCAGATCTGGAGGAGCTGTATGGCCTCCACCCTCGATACCTGGAAAGGAGACGAGTCCGAGGCTACGAGGCTTTCAGTATACCTGGAGTCCTGGAGGCACTACAAGCCTGTCCTAATCTGCTGGTCAGTATGTAATGTAAGAATGATACACTTCCACAACAAGGTGCAACACATATTGCATAGAGCAAGAACCTGAAATTTTACCAACAATTGCACAAAGTCTGTGTGGATAATGAGTCATCCAGGTTATGGTAGTTCTAGGAGCTTCTGTAGAGCACAACAGTAAACAACTTCAGTTTAGAAGTTAAGAAGCCTCTTGGATGAGAGGTGAAATGTCTTGAAGAACCTTAAAGAGGTCCAGTTGTTTGCTCCTAGGAATGCCACAAAGTGATTGCACTGATTAATTCCTTTCAAATTTGGCACAAATATTCACTTTGTCTAAGGGATGAATTGATTAGATTTTGATAGTCAAAGGTGAAGGCCACAATGAGACACTTTACACGTTTTTTGCAAAAATCATGAGTTACAAAAATATATCACACATAAAAAATGACGAAGTGATAATATTATATATCCGAGAGGTCAGGACTGACCAGACATGGATGTAAACTACCAATTTTTGGATTGTAAAACCACATTGTGGTATTTTTCTACATTGATGCTGATCACCACCTGTTTTCCATGTTTCTGTCATGACTTATCCTTGACTAATCTAACTTATGTCTTTGAAGACATAAGTCCTCCTCAACAACATACTTAACCCTTAACCTAAAGAAGATCAGAGTGTAAGAAATGCCGAAAAGCCCTTTTAACTTTAATATTAATTCTATCCTGTGCTGTTTTTCAGTGTTGATCAGTGGTCTGGGGAGGACTATGTATTGTTTACAAAATAACTATCCTTGAGAGGAAACATTTCTATTCTACAATCCCCACATGCTCGCAACTGCTCAGCGCTCACTTGTCAAAATGCCATAATGTTGTCTTTAAAACACAGAGAGCCAACACTGACTACACAACATATAATAAATGCCAGCACTGGCATGAAGGGTCCGTCATTAATATCATTCAACGACCAAAATGTGCAAGGTGGTCTGTACAGATAGATCAAAGGACAGTGGTATAAAACAACTAAGGACATTTGCATAAATACTGTACTTAAGCACAGCTTTGGGTTACCTGTGCTTTATGGAGGCCTTCCAGTTTGTGCTACTTCTGCTCTACTACAATTCTTACTTAAATTCTTTACTGATTATTTAATAACTTTAGTTACTTTGCATATTCAGATGAAAAATACCAAATATAATCCGTGAATAATTGATGGTGTATTGTTTTATGGAAAAGCTTGCTGTGATTTGTTGTAGCAATAATAATACTAATACTCATGCTAATAATATTAACAGTAATAATTACAGCACCACTGTCATGAGGGTAGGAGACAGGCTGGATACTGTTGTTATTGAAAGTGATCAATCAAAGGGGCAGAACAGCCACTGTCTGTACCTCCAAATTCAGGTTGACAAGTGATGAGTTTGAGCAGTTTTGAGTCAATAAGAACAGTTGAGGTTTTGCTCGCACACCTCGTGCTTGCAGGACCACATTTGTGCACGTGGAACAGAAAAGCTCCCATGAAAGCATTCTTTTCTACTTGTGGATACTGTTTTGTGAGTTGATATTATGTGCCTGATTTTCCTGTGCTCTGATTTTGAGACTGTTTGAACACTATACCTTACCATCGTTACAACAAAAGAAACTCTTGTTCCTGTAGAAAGTAGTTGATTACATAAAAGAATGGGGGGAAAAAGCTACAAAATTATAAAATGTGTTTTTGTCAAACATCCTGATTTCATTTCAGGGTGTTGAGACGTCCCATCTGGAGCTGGTCGAAGCCATTTGGAATTATATGCCACATGTTCACATACTGGGAAAGTTCCGCAACCGTAATGGGGCTTTTCCCATTCCTGCTGAGAACAAACTCACCATCCCCATAACTGCAAAGATCCAGACCCTACATCTAGTGGGTGAGTAGGATATTTTGACAAGAACTGACGGTACTTACTACTAATCGGAGCTACAAAACAAAACAAAACAGTGTAATAAATTGACATTCATTTGCTGTAAGGCTGCTTTATTTCTGTTAATACCTACATTTTTTGTTAAATAAACAGGCCTAAAGTGCATTTCTATTGTCTTGTCACAAAGCCCTTGCCATTTTTCACCTCTAGTTTTCAAAATGTCATACCTGTATTATATTTATAAAGTGTTTGTTGTAGGTGTGAATGTCCCAGAGATTCCCTGTGTGTCCATGCTGCGGCATCTTTACCTGAAGTGGGTTCGTCTCACCAAACCACAGCCATTTAAGGACTTTCTGTGTGTGAGCCTGAGAACCTTTGTCATGCGCAACTGTGCAGGACCAACCAACTCCCTCAAATATGTTCCCTTGGTCACTGGTTTAGCATCAGCTCGGAACCTGGAGCAGCTGGAGTTGGTAAGAGTTCCCTTCCTGGGAGGACTGATCCAACATGTGGTGGAGGACAGCTGGAGGTCAGGTGAGAAGGGCACATGTTAATGAGCAGTTCCAAGTAGTCATGTTTCCAAAACATTTTTTTTTATCTCAAGTATCAGATCAGAAAAAGCCACTGGAAACAACTAACTTTGAGGGAAAAACATCCTCAATTTGTCAAAAAACATTTTTGCCCACCTTAGATGGTTTATAACTATTTCTAAAAAGAGTTAATTTGCATAATGGAAAATGGAAGCAACTCTTGAGCAGCGTGAAGTTTGTCCAATACCAGCTGACATGAAACAGCAACTACAAACTAACCTACTGAAAACAATTCCTGAAGACTTCTCTTCAAAGTTTTTAGCATTTGGCAAACAAGTGGTTACAAGAGGTGAACACTGTACTTACCTTTTAATAACTTGTATGCTGAATTTCTCTCTTTACATTTAGAAGCTGATGATAGTTTACAGGTAAATTATTTAGTAATTATACCAGAAAAATAAAAAGATGAATATCACCCTGGAAATTCAATGGATGACTATAGAGTGGCAATTACCCACGCATATTCAGTGAGTGTGATTACATAGGGCTGTGACATTAACAGTTCTGCTGTCAATACTTTAGACATTAAGAACTATGTCTTGCTACCATATGACATCCATTTATGGTGTATTTTCACTTTCCAAAGTCAGAAGAGAGTTCTGTCTGTCAAAACCTGTACAGGTGGAGCAGCTCTGTCACATGTGTGCAGCACACAGACTCTGCTGTGAGTAACAATGGAGAGAAATAGATGTTCAGAAGGGCAATTACACTTAAGTGGAGTTGATGCAGACATTGCCACAAGTACAGCAAGTTGTTTGCATGTAAGAGCAGAAACGCAGTCTGTCGAAACATCCAGCAAAAGTTACATTCAGAGACACATAAAGGCATAGAGATGCAGCTTGACTGCTTAGCTCATACTTTATCTCTCGCTAACCTTTCACATTAAACTTTCAATTCTTATGTAATGCTGACAATTTAATGAAACACAATGCATACCCTTCTGTTTAGTGAGCAAAACCTGTGACACTGTGTCCACAGTGCTCTTTAAAGACACTATCATCACCACAGCATTATTGTCTATAAAGTGATTTATTCAAGGATTGCTGTTTATTTTGCTGTTCATGATTATTTGCTGTTCAAGAATGGACATTTATATACAGCACATATAAGAAAATGAAGCAATCTTCATTCTGTTCTGAATTTATTTAGTTTTTTTTTTCTCTTTCAGAACAATCATAAACTGTTCAGAGTACTTTATTGATATGCAGTATTGGTAAGAGTAGTGGTACTATTAAAATTGTCACAGTACACATCCCTAGTGGGAATACAACCCACTTGTATCACCTTAACTGCTTCCACCCTTTCAAGTAGCACCTAACTAATCGCTCATTCCTAACTTGTGTACCTTGATGAATAGGCTAAATTGCTTAAATACAGAAAGCAAACAAAACAAAAACATTTTTTCTTGAAGACTTTATAAAAAACAGATTGTTTAAATATTACTAGTAATTATGGAGCATGTCAACCAATATAAATGTTTTTTTTTTTTTTTTATCATGTTAGACCTTTTATCTGTATCGCTCAGCCCTAGTTTGTCCTGCTCACAGTTTTATAACATTACCTGTGACCAGTCTTGCTAAATTGAATGTGAACACACCAAATGTGATCATTTACATTACTTTCATATTTTCATCTTTATGGCAAGGTATTATTATCGTTCAAGTAGTACTTAACAATTTGTGACGTATTTATGCGGGTTCGGATTGTTTAATAGCTTAGGCCTGTGATGAATGCTACTTCCTGTTTGCCCCATTTTCATCTTTAGGCTTACAAACTTTGTTTTTGCTCTGTTATTTAGTAATTCCCTACCGTATACTGTAGTTGAGCATGAGTGATAATTAGCATCCTCTTAATATTAGCTGATTAATTTTCACGAAGATGTGTTTGTATGTGTATCTGCAGGAGGATTTCGAAACCTCCACACCATTGTGTTCGGAGCCTGTAAGAATGCTCTTGAAGTGGACTTGGGCTACCTCATCATCACTGCTGCTCGCAGGTCCTCAGCCAGTCATCAGTTTATGAAACTAAGAGAAAGATGTACTAAAACTAGGGCTGCAACTAACAACGAATCGATGAATCGTCTGAGCACGATACGTCATCAAAAGCGGAAGTGAGCGCACAGTGCAACAGAAATCACCGTCCAAGTGGAGCACAGAACACGGACGGACATCCATGCTGCATCATACATATGTTATATATGCACGATACAGCGCCGATGTCCGTGCTGGATGTCTGTGCTGTATCGTAAACGTGGATGTACGTGCTGTATCGTGCATATATAATATGTATACACTATATATACACAACACAGCACGGATGTCCGTCCGTGCGCTCCACTCGGACAGTGATTTCTGTTGCATTATGCGCTCACTTCCGCTTTTGATGACGTATCGTGATCAGACGATTCATCGATTCATCGTTAGTTGCAGCCCTAACTAAAACCATACAAGTACTGTTGTAAAATTAGCTCAGTTCTCGATGTGTTAAATTTCATACAATGTTGAAAACATTCCTGTATCTTATATCCCTGAATCCTGTGGTCAGTGGAACCTCAGATTTTTGTTCTTGGTTCGCAGTAGCGGAACCCAACATGGTCTTCTTGTGTGTTGAATCTCATTTGCCTCAATAGCTATGTGTCATAAGATTACTTTTTGGCTAAAGTATTTATCTGAGTTACTGTAACATTTAGACAGAAACGAACAAACTGTTCTGAAATCTATCGAACAGCAGAAACGGCTGTCCATTGCAGTATATTATTATTTTCACGGCTTGATAGGGATCCTGATAAAAACATCAATTTAATTTGTTGTTTCTTTATTTCTGTCTTTTAAACAGGCTTCATGAGCTGCGTATCCAGCCTTCACTGACTAAAGATGGAGTCTTCTCAGCTCTCAAGATGGCTGAACTAGAGTTTCCCCAATTTGAAACACTTCATCTGGGATATGTGGATGAGTTCCTACTCCAATGTTAGTTCCTTCTCTGAAATATCATCAGGCTCTGAGACAACGGACAATTGCTGTGTTCTAATTCATTGCAGTCATTTCTAGAAAGCTGAAGTCCACAGTGAAAAATTACACTTCTGCAAAAAAAAATCAAGTGAGATCCCTAAATTTTCAAGAAACAACAAATAATGAGGATCAAGAGTAGAAATAAATCATTTCTGCTACTCAAGTGCAGCTTGTTAATACCAAGATAAAAATGAGTAGTAAATCAGACAACCAACGAGTGAAAAAAATGTCCATACCCAGCACCAGGCACAGAATACTGATTATCTCTAAGTTTGTATATGAAAATATGCCGTGTCTTGTGTGTGTTTAATTGCAGGTAAGATGAGTCATTCAGAGCTGGTCAAGTACGGTCTGGCTGATGTCATTGAGAATCCAGGAATCATCACTGACATTGGCATAAAGGTGGTGAATGAGGTGTTCACTAATATTAAATACCTGCTCATCTACAACTGTCCTCACCTTCACAACCCACACCACTGGATCACAGGTAAACTTGAGGTCTCACGTGCCGGTAATGTTAATGTGCACATGTTTGTGGTCAGCTTAAGTCAAACAAATGGTGCTGGATACAAGTAGCTTCTTCATCTATCATCTGTCACTCCTTTGACTGAACTGACAATATACTGTGTTGTGTAACGGCTCTGTTCTGTCTGTGTCTGTCCTCAGATCAATCCAGATGGAGCCGTCTCGTTGACCTCACTCTTGTTCGCTGTCATGCTATCAAACTGGAATCTTTTTCTCAGTTCATAGAATTACTGCCCAGTCTTGAGTTTATCTGTCTGGACCAGATGTTCAGAGAACCACCCAAGGTATAGTGCATGTCTCTCTGTCTCTGTCTCTGTCTCTCTCTCTCTCTCTCTCTCTCTCTCTCTCTCTCTCTCTCTCTCTCTCTCTCTCTCTCACACACACACTTAAATTTGTGATGTACAGTCATTTTAATATGTAAATGCATCCTATAGATCCCATAGTTGATTTTTTTTCATATTTTAGTGAGCAAATGTGATTCTCTCTGTAGTTAATTTCAGATTTTAAAGAAAGACAAAACCGCTTATTCACATGGTAAAATTAAGTGCATTTATTTTTTTGTTGTATGATTTGTTTAGCTTGTTGTAGCAGTTGAAGGAAAGTGTTTATCAGAAGATACTAAATGATTTAGTAAAATTTTTTTAGAATCTCTTTTCATGAACTAATTTGAATAAATATTGTGTTATACGTTTTTTTACATGAAGATGTTGAGGGAGCCACTGACAAAAGCAGATCTACTCGTACTTTATTCATCAAAAATCTACTAAGTTTAAATATGCAAATATTTTCTGTTATTGCTAGACATAAAAAAAATCATTTTCAACAGTGTTTTTCAAAAAGAGGTGAAATAATTGTATGAATATTATTTGTTGGTTTGTGGCTGATAATGTGAGTGCTGATACATATGATGTATTATGTGTGTGTGTTAGGGCTGCGCCAGGGTGGGCTTGAGTGCAGGAACTGGTATTGGCGTGTCCTCAGCACTGGTCAGCAATCAGAACTCCAACAATGACAATGACAACCACCACCATCACCACAATGAGGCCAACATGCCTCCCGCTCCTCCACCTGTCGTCAACAACAACAACAACCAAAGGCAGCCACAGCAACCGCAGCAGCACAATGGCAAGTCCCACCTGCAATCTTAGTCAGTGGAGCGTCAACAATTGTAACACAATTCAGTTAAATTTTATTCATATAGCACCATTGCAATTCAGATTGTCTCAAGACACTTTACAGAACCCATATGAACCCCAAGAGCAGCCCTAAGGCGACAGTGCCAAGAAAAAACACCCTTTTAACAGGGAAGAAACCTTGAGCAGAACCCGGCTTTTTATGTGAGGGGACCCATCTGCTGCTGGCCGGCTGGTTGAGAGGGACAGAAGATATAGAGGGACTGTGGGAGAACGATGGAGAAGAGGGGGCATAGGGGACCAGGAAACATATATCACAAACTGGGATACATGCATGATAAGCTAGATGATACATACAAAGTACAAGCCAACATTGAAACTGATTCATAAGTTTACTGTTATGGTGTAAGGCGCTGGCATTAAATATACTACATAAGTAGCTGGTAGTAAGATGCAGACAGTGTGGAGGTGAGCATATCATGCATAGCAAGGGTGATGCAGAGTAGAGTAACACAGCAGCTCATTAGAGTCATGAAATGTGGCTTCTGTAGTATTTAGAGTCCAAGTATCTTTACCGGTGCTTGAGAGCATAAAGAAGATCAAAGTTTGCTTTCTCTACATCTTCTGTTGTAGTTGTCTTCTCTATTGCTTCCAGGGTAAGGATGCCCATGAAGTCAAATGACATTGCGGTTTACTATGATTTCACCTGATTCTGGCTTTATTTTGTTCACGTTGCAAAATACTGGAGTCTTTTAATGTGGTGTGTAGTTTTAACTACTGTCACTGTAAAACATTCCCATGTTGCACAATATGACACGAAGCAAAGTCAATCAGTGCAACACTTGCAAAATGTTTTAAAATGTGAGGTAGTAGTCTAGCAATGTTATCAAAAGGTTTAGATGGAAATTTTCAAAAATGCCACTATAAGTATCACTAAAACTTTGCTACAAGCAATAGAGCTCTCTGTGAAAATAGTAAAGAATGTGTACTTGTTTTTACAGCACCAGTGGAGGTAAATGGGATGGCGGAAGAGGAGGAAGAGGAGGAAGAGGAGGTAATCTTGGAGGATGAAAACATGGAGACTGAGCCTCAGATCGAGCTAAAAGGAGCAAAAGGGGGAGAAGCAGAAGAAGCTGATGAGACACCAGGTCCCAGTCATTCAGCTGGAGTGCCACAACATCGTGATGAAGAACAAGCAGGTCTGGAGCTGCTCTTCTTAATAATTTGAATGATCAAGGCAACTGTTTCACTTGGCATTTTATAAATCAGAAAGCTGTTATTCATGTATGCCTTTATTTTTATTTTCCTCCCACCTTGAGGTCCCAGTGGTTTAGTCCAGCAGTGCAGACCAGCTGGTGCTGCCATCTCCAAGCCCCCATTGGTCATCTCAGACTCGGACAGTGAGGAAGAGGAAGGCCTTGTTTCAAGGCTCATGCCACCCACCTGTTTACAGCAGCCAGCTTCCTGTACAAAAGGTGTCAGCACATCACATAAGACACCCTGAACGTCACAACAACACGGCTGATCAGGTTACCATTGTATCTCCCTTTGGGCTGAGAGTAGGGAGGAAGCTATGCAGAAAATTCACAGTTCTCTATTTACCCCAGTTTTGGGATCACAGTTTAGCACATTTTGTTACAGCAACAGAGAAAACTAAATACATGAAGAAAATATAATTTTGTTGTCTTTTCCAAAAGTCGTTCGTTGGCCAGAACTCCTACTGTAACTGGCACTCAAATGCTGGCAAACTGTCAGTATGAAAAATGGACAACAAAAGCAAATAACTTAGTGTCCTTCTTGTCAACATGACAGTAACATAAAATATGCCAAATGCTACCTTTTTACAGTAAGCCAGCATTGCCATTTGGTAAGAACCAGGCATTTCCAATTCATGCGCCAAGGTTTTACAGGTTTTAGAGCAACACAGCACCTTGCTCCACAAACCTGCAGCTTCATTGATCCTGTGAGGTTATTTGGCCATTATGAGATTGCATAAATATAATGTGTAACTTCAATACTATTTTAGAAGACCTATGTTGATTGATCAATGTCTTTTTTCCCTTGGACGTTTTCCGTTTTTATTGCTTTTCAACATTGAATTTTGGTTAAGAAGAATGTACATAAAATAGACACTCTCGTGTCAACGAGAAACATTTCTACAAAGTAATGCAAATTAATCCAAAATATAAAACTTCACCTCTTTAAGCCAATTTTTAGTAGATGCAGTTTTGGCTGTAGTTACAACATTGTGTGCCTGTGTGGGCAGGTTTTAGTGAGCCTTACACACCTGGGCGAAGAAATTTTACCCCATTCTTCTTTGCAAAACTGTCAAGTTGCATGGATATCATGAGTGAACTGCCCCTTTCAAGTCCCGTCACAAATTGTCAATTGGATTGAGATCTGGGCTCTGACTTGGCCACTCCAGAACATTCAACTTAAATCATTTCTTTGTACCTTTGACTGTATGTTTTGGGTCATTGTTGCGCTAGGAGGCAAATTTTCTACCAAGTTGGAGTTCTCTTGTAGACTGATTCAGGTTGTCCTCCAGGATTTCCCCATACTGTGCTGCGTTTATTTTACCCTCTACCTTTACAAGCCTTCCAGGGCCTGATGCTGAGAAGTATCCCAACATCATCTTTCCACCACTGTACTTCACAGTGGGGATGGTGTGTTTGGTGTTTGCCGTACATAGTGTCTGGCCTGATGACCAAAAAGGCCCATTTTGGTCTCATCAGACCAAAGAATCATCTTCCATTTGACTTCACTTGCCTTCTGACAAATTCTAGTGGAGATGGAATATGACCTTTTTTTTTTTAACAGTGGCTTTCTCTTTGCCACTTACACATCAAGCTGGTGACGAACCTGGGCATCAGATGTGTGCATAGTCGCTCCTATCTCAGTTGTTGAAGCTTGAAACTCCTTCAGAGGAGTCATGGGCATCTTGGTGACCTCCCTCATTCATCGATTCTTGCACAGGCAATTGGTTTTTGACAGCGGCCTGCTTCAGGCAATTTTACGCATGTGTCCATTTAACTGTGGATGGATTTAACTGTAGTCCAAGGGATATTCATTAACTCAGAAATTTTCTTGTATCCAACCCCTCACACAGTATAGTTATAGCCAAGAGTACTGCTTGACCAGTGAACCCTTCAGATAAAGGTATGGTGTCTTTTTACAACAGTCCACACACTTACGGTGCTCAGACGATTTCACTAATTGTGTGGCGTCTATCCACCAGTTGGCTGCACATGCGTTGAATTAGGCACTTTGAAGGGGTTGAATATCTATGCAGTCACTTATCTTACATTTTATATTTTTAATTAGTTGACTTTACTTTGTAGAAATCTGTTTTGTATTTTGTGTAAAAAGCTAAATTAAATTGATTATGATTCTGTGTTGTAAAGAAATAAACAGAAATTTTTGAAGAATTAGAAAATTTTTCATAAGCATACAAATATTAGATATAGTATAAAATGCTCAGTCTAGAATAAATGCCTAAATAAACTGAATTTGCAGGAAACCATAACTATACCAGTGTCAAAAATGTGTGGATGTGTTTTTCCAGGTAAAGGAAAAACTCCTCTACGGCGGTGCAACAATGTGGATGTGTCCGTCTCTGTTGATCAGCCAAAGGCTCAAGTGCTGGAGAGCAGCTGCGAAAAGAGCTGTCAGGTGACCAGCGAACAGATTAAGGCAGATATGAAGGCTGCTGCTGAGAGCAGCAGGAGGACTGGCAGTAAAGGAATCACTACTGAGACTGTGGAGGCCGCTGCAAGGCCAGGACCTGACAGTAGGACAATACAGGGCACTGGGAGTACTGGGACTGCATCAAGGGCTGGGGTGAGGCCGATGTCTGCATCTGTAGGAAGAGTTGGACCTGTGGCAGCTACATCTGGCCATGTGGGTGGATGTGGGAGGGTGGTGGTAGTCACCACGCACAGAGCCACAACAACCACTGATAGACCTGTTGGCAGGACTAATGATGGCACAGTGGGGCCATCTGGAGCACAGTCTCGTGGCAGGGAAACTGGGACGAGACAGAGTTCTTGTCATGATGGTGTGGACAGTCGTGAGACCAGAGGTGTTACTGTAAACCATGCTTCCACCACACCAGCAGTGCAGATGGGACAAGGAGAGAGACAACATGCCCCTGCTGGACCTGCCTCTGCAGTTTGCTCAGGTTTACAGCAGAGTCACGGCAGATATGAGGACTTTGTTCCTAGGAGACCCTTGACCCGATCTTGCACCCGCACATCCTCTGTGTCCTTGTTACCTGAGACAGGTAAGACTGAAGTTACAAACATTGGACACAGGAGTTAAGGAAATCGAGAAATATTCAGAAAGTCAAACATGACTAAAAGCCCATCACAGAACATAAACAGTAATTTGTCTGCTTTAGTCCTTGTACCATTCAAAATCATGGCATGCAAAATACGCAAGTCTGGAAATCAACATGACAAAAAAGCTGTGTAGTGTAAAATATGTCTTTGGAGGACAACACAGCAAGCTGTATTCTGTATTTTACAGTATGTTGGTTGGGTTAATAGGCCAACTAACACTGAGTCCTCAGTTTGGTCTGTAGACTACAAGTTTAAAAGTCTTAAAGTGTGGAATTCAAAAGAAGAAAACTTTCCAGGAGTCTGTAGCATGCTCCTCAAGAGGCACCAGGCTGTTTTAACATACTGACTTCATGCACCTAAATGTCCGACTGAACTATTGGCGGTCCATGACCTTGTGGGTAATGTTGGTGCCAGAAGGTTATTTGTGATTCTACTGCATTTATTTGTTTCAGAATTGTTCTTTGTGAGTACTTACAGAAGTGCACACTAGAGTAACGGTGTGTACTTTTTGTTTTTTGCTTATTTTATTGCCTACAGCCTATTTATCGGCAGGCAGTGTAGTGCAAACTTTTCTTGTTTTGGTGATATTTTTCTGTCATTATTGTATAGATCTTTCAAGAGCCAGGCCTCGAGTAGCCGTAAGGAGGAAACGAATGGCTGACAAATCAACCAGCACCTCCGACCCAGTTACTGAGGATGACCACGTACAGGTGTACACACACTCACACACACACACACACACACACACACACACACACACACACACACACACACACACACACAGTATAAATTGTAGACATTTGTTCACTGGAACATTGAAGAGTGGGCCACGCAAGGTTTAGAGAAAGAATTTATTTTTCACGTTTGCTATGGCAACAATATGCAAAAACTGTACATACTTGTCTTTGGCTCCTCTGTTGCAAATGCTTTTGGTGGATATTATTTCTGCAAAATCTACCATTGAACAGTGGTGCTCATGTAAGGGGCAGGTATGATTGGCTTTAACAGTTGCATGCATTGTATATCGGTTTTTCATGCAATTAAGATACCCAATTTTTTGCTTGCACAGGTTTTGTCTCTGAAGAGTAAGAACCTTGTGGGTATCACTCTGACCAATTGTGGCATCACTGACCTTGTCCTCAAAGACTGCCCCAAGATGATGTTCGTTCATGGTAACGGACAAAGACACTGATACTTGAAGAGTCATATTGATGTACTTTGAAAATGTAGTAATAACCTTCATTCTAAAACTATCACTATAGGAAACTGTGACAGCAAACTAATATAATGTTGTATGATTTTTGAATGTACACTGTTGTTTTTCAGAAACACAAAATTTACTATTCATGCAAAGTCTGTCCTCTGATATTGAGGTCGTGAATATTTATATTTGTTTTTGTGGGGATCTAATTGGTTGCCAGGCATCCTACAGAGATGGAAAATTCATAGGTGTTTTAATGTAATTTTGTCAGGATTTTTCAAGAGATCTTGGACTGGACCAAAGTGTTGGATACATTCACTAAGAATTCAGAGTACCAGTACCACCAGAGTGTGTCATCCAAACAAAAAGCAAAAAAGCAAACTTTGTGTTACAGTGTTGCACAGTGCAAGTTGATTAATTGTCCTTTTTCAAGGGAATCATTACAAAATTACAAATGTAACTAAAATTAGGTAACAAATTGTACCATACCACCTTTATTGTCTATCATGTTGAAAATCCAGTGTACCTCTGGAAGCCTCTCATATTTGATATATTCTGTATTGACAGCTCATATTGGCAGACATTTTATACATTCAGGTTCACTTTATTTTCTGTGCTAACTGGGAAAACTTTCAGTCACAAGCAGATTTGGCTCTTTGTCTCCTCCCTCTCTCTTGTAAGCCACCAGATGTCGAGTGCTGAAGCAGCTTCAAGTGGAAAGTGCCCCCATAGTAAACAGGTTCGACTATGCTCAGTGTAAGAAACTGGAGATGGAACAGGTCCTCGATCAAATATTGAGAATGCCTCCTGAAAGGAACCGCATAATCTACATGCGCCCTATGCATCAGGTTGGTACGATGGGATGCCATTTTTGTCTCCTTACAAAATGAGTTCTAACCATGAATGTTTGAAGAGAGCTGGTTACAGCGTCGCCACTTAATTAAATAACTCTCAATTTGATTTGTAGCCTACAAGTTTAAAAGTATTAAGGTGTGGATTTCAAAAGGAGAAAACTCACCAAGACTCTGCAGCCTGCTACTCAAGTGTGTTCTCCTAGTGTCCACTTGTGATACTGCAACTAAAAAATCCCCTGCAGGCAAAGAGCATTTTCCCAGTAGATCTTGCATATTTGGTCGTTTGTTGTTGTCAGAATGCTTACAACTAGTCCGTTGTTACTCATTATTCTTATGCATTTTAGACCATTAAGATTTTATATTTGTAAAACTTTCCCAGCCTCTCTAACTGATATACACTACACTGCCAAAAGTATTCGCTCACCTGCCTTGACTCGCATATGAACGTAAGTGACATCCTATTCCTAATCCATAGGGTTCAATATGACGTCAGTCCACCCTTTGCAGCTATAACAGCTTCAACTCTTCTGGGAAGGCTGTCCACAAGGTTTAGGAGTGTGTTTATGGGAATTTTTGACCATTCTTCCAGAAGCACATTTGTGAGGTCACACACTGATGTTGGACCAGAAGGCCTGGCTCTCAGTCTCCGCTCTAATTCATCCCAAAGGTGTTCTATCGGGTTGAGGTCAGGACTCTGTGCAGGCCAGTCAAGTTCATCCACACCAGACTCTGTCATCCATGTCTTTATGGACCTTGCTTTGTGCACTGGTGCACAGTCATGTTGGAAGAGGAAGGGACCAGCTCCAAACTGTTCCCACAAAGTTGGGAGCATGGAATTGTCCAAAATGTCTTGGTAGGCTGAAGCATTCAGAGTTCCTTTCACTGGAACTAAGGGGCCAAGCCCAGCTCCTGGAAAACAAGCCCACACCATAATCCCCCCTCCACCAAACTTTACACTTGGCACAATGCAGTCCGACAAGTATGGTTCTCCTGGCAACCGCCAAATCCAGACTGGTCCATCAGATTGCCAGATGGAGAAGCACGATTGGTCACTCCAGAGAAGACATCTCCACTGCTCTAGAGTCCAGTGGCAGCTGCTTTACACCACTGCATCTGACGCTTTGCATTGCACTTGGTGATGTATGGCTTGGATGCAGCTGCTCGGCCATGGAAACCCATTCCATGAAGCTCTCTGCTGAAGCACTGTTCTTGAGCTAATCTGAAGGCCACATGAAGTTTGAAGGTCTGTAGTGATTGATTCTGCAGAAAGTTGGCCACCTCTTGGCACTATGCTCCTCAGCATCCGCTGACCCCACTCCATCAGTTTACGTGGCCTACCACTTGGTGGCTGAGTTGCTGTCATTCCCACACACTTCCACTTTCTTATAATACAGCTGACAGTTGACTGTGGAATATTTAGGAGCAAGGAAATGTCATGACTGGATTTGTTGCACAGGTGGCATCCTATCACAGTTCCACGCTGGAATTCACTGAGCTCCTGAGAGCGACCCATTCTTTCACAAATGTTTGTAAAAGCAGTCTGCAAGCCTAGGTGCTTGATTTTATACACCTGTAACCACCTGTTGGAACACCTGATTCTGATTATTTGGATGGGGGAGCAAATACTTTTGGCAATATAGTGTATGTCCCACATTGTGCCCCTTTTCAGAAAATTAATGAAAGTCTCTCATGTCTCCAGTGTGTCTTTCAAGTTTTCACCTCAAAATATGGTTAACTTCCCCATGACTGTGTAATCCCTGGTTTTAGCTCTGTTTTAAACAGGACAGTTTCATGTCTACTCTCACTGGTCACTTCATTAGCTACACCTCTTCAACTGCTTGTTAACACAACTATCTTTTCAGCCTATCACGTGGTAGCAACTCAAGACAATTCGGCATATAGACATGGTAAAGATGACCATTGTAGCACCTCTTTGATACTCTGATCTCCTTTGTTAGTGTGTTTCTGACCTGGTTGTACAGGATTTTTTCTCCACTCCTGTAAGCTTCTTCCTTGGCCTGTTTTGCTGTAAACCAGGGTTTGTTTTTGTTGTATGTATAGGAGATTTTAATTGGTATGTGCGTGTCCTTACAGAAGCTGATGTGTGATACAGTCACGGCAAGTTCCTCCAGATCTGTAGCCACAGTCTCAAAAACACCCTAATCAGTGCAGTTAAAGCAGGCCTGGAACTCTACCTTAGTCTCTTCAGTGAAACTGAACCAAATAGTGGTCAGTGGTCAAGTGTGTTTGTCCCTGCTAGCGCATCTAATGTGCTATCTGGATTTTGGCAGTTTGAAAATAAGCTCTGGTGAAGTTACAAAAAACAATGAGAGGAGAGTTTTGATATTTACAACATTAAGATAAGATAGTCCTATATTTCTCCCCACGCCAGGGGAAATTCACATTGTTACAGCAGCTTATGTAGCAATAAACATAGTAATAGTAATAAAATAATAAGAAAATAGTAGTAATAATATTTACAGTATGTACAGGGATGAGAAATGAGAATGGAATAGTACAGTATTGACACACTGTAAACAACATGATATAAAGTGGCTTGAAAAAATAAGTTTAAAAAGTGCAAAGATGTAGCAGTGCAAGAATTGCTGTGCAAATTTTTATGGTTTGGGGTGATATGATACGAGTCAGTTACTTAAAATATGCATCCGCTATGGAATAAATCATTTAACTCTAGCTTATAAATTGTGAGGGACAGCTCAACTGGACACAGTTCCCTGGTTTTGGAGACACTCAGAGGAAAGATTTCTACAAACTACAGGAAGATGGTACTATATGTTAATGCGACTGAATGCATTTTTGGTCTGTGCCATGCAGAAAGTGATATTAAAATGTTATTAGGTCCGATCTCACCAGATCAAACTTAATAACATTCCATTGCAACCTCCATCACAACTTGTGTTGAAAAGTATCAGGGTGTTCATTCAGCATTAAAGCAGACATGTTCAGGTGGCTTCAGATTGACAGAAAGGGATTAGAGGCTTGGGACTCTTTCAAGACTTTGCTATCCAGTCAGACTGAGTTGCTCAGCAAGAAAAGATGTCTGTAGAGATTCTCAGTCATTGAAGTCTCGATATGCCAAGGCTGAAATAAGGGAAATTGGACTTTAAATTCTTTATAGTAAGGTGAGTCCATGGGTTTGCCTGCATCATCTCAAACTTTGTTCAAAGTTTACTTATTTGTCGTTTGGAACCTAAAACTCTTTCGTACAACAACTAGTGGTGGCTGGGATTCACCACTGACAAGGATGAAAAGGAGGAGTATGTAACAGTAGAGTTTATGCACCCAAGTGGGCCACCAGTGTCTTTCAAGCCATCTAATGATACCTGTTGGGTGTTAACAGTACCTGTCCAGCCAACCATTCCATCTTCAACTACAGCTGTTTTTATTGAATTTCATTGTTTCTCTTCATCCGTTTGCCTCCTCTAATCCTCTCTGGTTGTCTTTGCCATCATTGGGACACTCAAAGTCTTTACTTGTCTCTCCTCTCTTCAGATTGATTCAGTAGCATTGGAACGTCAGCTCTTCCAAGGGCCCTATCCGTACCATATTGCTATAGTGCACGAATTCAGCAACCCACCAAACATACGCAACAAAGTTCGCATTCGCAGCTGGATGGACACTATAGCCAACATCAGCCAGTAAGTAAAAACTTCTTCAATGTTAAAAAGAACTGTCCACCCTGGTTTATTCCAAATGTTGTGCTTGGAGTCACTGGAACACCGGCAGGCTCTGCAGTCACTCTGATGCCAACATTCTGAAAAGAAGATGCTACTTGTAGGGATGCAGCGGTACATAAATTTGGTATGTGCCTACCAACCTTTTATAGAATCTCATAGTGGTAAAAAAAAAGGAAATGTTTTCATCTGGATCTGATACACAACTTAGAAGACAACGTTATTTGAGACAGAACACTAAATTTTTAGGTGAGCAAACAGTTTGGAACAGATAGACTTAAAATCGATTAAAATGAAACATGGTTAGTAACATGCTAGATCTGTAACTAGCAAAATAATGAAAGGTCAAACTTTCCATATTGTCCATATGCAAGTATGAGGCTTGATTTCTGTTTTAACTTGATTAATGACTAGTGAACTATAAACTGATCTCTCTGTGTTTGTGTCTCCTTTAGAGAGTTAATCAAGTATGAGTTCTTTCCAGAGGCCACCAGGACAGAAGATGATGTTAAGAGGTTTCCCAAATACCCCTGGGGGCGGGACATCTACACACTGGAGGGTAATATAGCTTCAGAGGTTTTTAGTTAACCACTGCAGGTTTGAATGCGCATATACATCTACTAAACAATCTTTTTCAAGATATTTTTTGTTGAATTGTGCCATTATTTAAATGCTGTGATAGAAATCAGCAGGAAATTTGTTTTTTATGATTGTTTACATTGTAGATTCTCACTGAAGACATCAGAACTATGAATGAACACATTTGGAGTTGTGTAGTAAACAAAAAGTGTGAAATGAGTCAAAACATGTTTTATATTTTAGATTTTTCAAAATAGCCACCCTTTGCTTTGATTGCTGCTTTGTACACTCTTGACATTCTCTCAATAAGCTTCATGAGGTAGAACCTGAAATGGTTTTCCAACAGCCTTGAAGGAGTTCCCAGAGATGCTGAGCACTTGTTGGTCCTTTTGCCTTCACTCTGCGGTTTCGTCATCCAAACCATCTTGATTGGGTTTAGGTCAGGTGCCTGTGGAGACCAGGTCATCTCCATCACTCTCCTTCTTGGTCAGATAGTCCTTACACAGTCTGGAGGTGTGTTTGGGGTCATTGTCCTGTTGAAAAATAAATGATGGTCCAACTAAACCAAACTGGATGGGATGTCATGTCCCTGCAGGATGCTGTGGTAGCCATGCTGGTTCAGTGTGCCTTCAGTTATGAATAAGTCCCCAATAGTGTCACCAGCAAAGCACCCCCACACCATCATACCTCCTCCTCCATGCTTCACGGTGGGAACCATGCATGTAGAGATAATCTGTTCACCTTTTCTGCGTCACACAAAGACACGGCAGGTGGAACCAAAGATCTCACATTTGGACTCTTCAGACCAAAGCACAGATTTCCACTGGTCTAATGTTCATTCGTTGTGTTTCTTGGCCCAAACAAATCTCTTCTGCTTGTTGCTTTTCTTTAGTAGTGGTTTCTTAGCAGCTATTTGACCACAAAGGCCTGATTGGTTCAGTCTCCTCTGAACAACTGATATACAGATGTGTCTGCTCTGTGTGGCATTTATCTGGGCTCTAATCTAAGCTGCTGTTAACGTGCAGTTTCTGAGGCTGGTAACTTTGATGAACTTCTCCTCAGCAGCAGAGGTGACTCTTGGTCTTCCTTTCACGTGAGTCAGTTTCATCGTAGCGCTTGATGGTTTTTGTGACTGCAGTTGGGGATACATTCAAAGTTTTTGCAATTTTCTGGACTGTGTGACCATCAGTTCTTAAAGTAATGATGGACTGTCGTTTCTCTTTACTTAGCTGATTAGTTCTTGCCATAATATGGATTCTACCAGTTGTGAAATAGGGCTGTCAACTGTGTACCAACCTGACTTCTGCACAACTGATGGTCCCAACCCCATTAAGAACGCAGGAAATTCCACAAAT
The DNA here is from genome assembly GCF_022539595.1 of Amphiprion ocellaris. Taxonomy (NCBI): domain Eukaryota; kingdom Metazoa; phylum Chordata; class Actinopteri; family Pomacentridae; genus Amphiprion; species Amphiprion ocellaris. The sequence continues at coordinate 27,000,670 of NC_072778.1, read as the reverse complement.
CAACCTTGACAAGGAACACCTGTGAAGTGAAAACCATTTCAGGTGATTACTTCATGAAGCTCACTGAGAGAATGCCAAGAGTGTGTAAAGCAGTATTTAAAACAAAGGGTGGCTATTTTGAAGAATGTAAAATATAAAACATGTTTTGACTTTTTTTTTTTTGTTTACTACATAATTCCATGTGTTTATTCATAGTTTTGATGCCTATAGTGAGTAATATATTTGTTGTTTCCGATACAAGTTCCAAAAAAAACCCGAAACCAAATGGTGCTTCTTTTTTCTTTTAATTAAATTTTGACCTTGAATTTTGTCAAGGTACATTGATATTGCTATATCACTTTGAAGGTCTTCACAAGTAAACAACAATTACAACAACTGTAATCAGTAATTAGTAGATGATAGGGGTGTAACGGTACATAAAAATCATGGTTTGGTACGGTTCGGTTCTCAGTTAAGGGGAAAAAATTTTTAAAAAGAAAAAACCTGCTCATAATTAATCCAAAGCGTGTTTACTTTCTTAAACCAAAGAGCTTTTAGCAACTCAGTAAATCAGATTAAATGTACAATGTATACAAATGTAATAGAAACACTGCTGCATAGTTCTCAATATCAAATAATCAAAATAAAAGTGCAAGTGCAGCATTAACAATTCCAGCTTATTGGTCTGCTGTAACTATAACTTAGATTATTTTTTCCATATAAAATGGAAGACACTGCTGCAAACAACCAAGTTCAGTGATAAATATAACAAATAAAAAAAACTGTTTTCAAATAAATGAAATAAGTATTACCAATTCCAGCTTGGTGTGTGTAGGTGGGGCTTACAGTTTCATTCAGCTTTGATGTTCTTTGTCAGAAAGATTAACTTGAGTTTGTAAAGCGTGGCTAACTACGTCCCAGTCAGAGGTGATGTGATGGGCTGTCACTGTTCAGTAGCTCTCTGTAGCTCTGGATGTCCACCCATCGGCATTGAGTGCTACAGCAGATGCCTTGGACAAGTCATGAACCACAGCAGATTTGGTTTCTTCATACAGAGCTGGTATGACTTTCTGGCTGAAGTGTGGACGAGAAAGAACTTCATAATGGGGCTCTGTCACCTGAAATAGAAAAGATACTTTAATGTAGTTGCTTTAAAAAAACAATGCCATTTAGTTAGGCTCTTATTTAGCAGCATGAATATACCAGTAGGCTAAAAAAAAATACACAATATAGTCATTTATCTATAGCAAAGAGCACAGCAATAATGTAAAGTTCATGTAATCTTACCTTCATCATAAGTTTAAAACCTCAGTCCTCAACAACGGATCTGCTGCTATGAAAACACCAATGGACTTGGTTATACCTTCACCAGTTCTGAATTGCTAGGTATGGTTTGATGAAATGATGTCATTAGCATCGTTTGCACAGTTCGCCGTTTCTTCAGCAGCGGGGATAGTTACACTTGGATGGTGTCTTTTCAAATGAGTGTGTAAGTTTGACATGTTGCCAGATGCATCATTGAGCACCGCTTCACAGCGTCGACATGCGGCTTTGGGAAACCGAAGTGATCCCAAACAAGTGATTTTAATGACACCGGCGCGTCTTCCAGCTCTGGCTTCTTCTCATTGTTGCTAGCATTAGCCATCCCATTTGCTAGCCATACAAACTGGGTTTATAATGAAGCGCCGGCAGGAGAATAAACGATCCGTCGCATCCTGTCATCCACTGAAAACTCCTACTTGGTTTTAGTTTGGCAATACTGCGCAACTGTGAGCCGGAGAAGGTCCGCCGCAACTGTGGGCACTATGAAGTTTTAAATTTCACAATTAAAGCAATGGTGTACATTGGCCTTTCTTAATAGTCTTACAATTTTGTACCACGGTACACCTCTGTACCGAACCGAACAGGCCTGTACTGTACGGTTTGGTACAAATACGTGTACTGTTACACTCCTAGTAGATGAAATAAAGAAACAATTTGTAAGATTGTAAATCGTCTAGATATGGACCAAAGGGAGCATGCCCACTGTCTTCTTTCATTGCTGTTTAGGAGTGGTGGACGGTGCTCCCTACAGCATGATCACAGATTTCCCCTGGCTGAGGACTCTGAGAGCAGCTGATCCTAATAGCTACGCCCGCTATGATTTTGAGGACGATGAAAACAGTGAGTGCAAGACGTCCATGTGTTCCATCAGCAGTCACCTCATGTGAATTCTTAGTATTTACCAGTACTCACAATTGTCCCTGTTCCAAAGACAGATCAGGATCATGTAAGCACTTGAAATGTTTTTCTTCCTGTTGTGATTTGTTGTGTGGCAGCCACCATCTATGCCCCGCGGCGTAAAGGACAGCTTTCTGCTGACATCTGCATGGAGACCATTGGGGAAGAGATCTCAGAGCGCAGACAGCGCAAAAGAGGAGTGTTTCAGAGAGTGGTGGTTCTCTTTCTTCATCACTGTGATACACCAGGAGAACCTGTGGATGATGACTACATCTAATGACCAACAAGCTCCTTGTTCAATTACAACAGCATAGACACTCCTGTTGCACTACTAAGAAGGTCCTGACTATCAAAACTGCTTTATTTGGATGTAGGAGGTCGATGTATCATCTGTTTGCTGTCCAAGCTACGAGTCACTGATGTGTTCCACGCAAACATGAACATGGTAACTCTTACAACTGATGGAGAATGCAGAAGTGGTCAAAACTGAACATGTTGACATCAATTTGCAAAAACCCTTCACCTAATCAACACTTTGGTGTTTTTTTTTTCCTTTTCCAATAAGACCAGATTGAAGATTTTGCCCATTTGTGGGCAAAATCTTAAGGCAGGTATGAGCACCCTAGTATTATTATAAATTCTTCAAATGCAGCTAATTACAATGGGGAAAAAGTTTCATTTTATTCTTATTCCAAATTCAGTTTGTACTCTTACTGCTATGGAGGCCACTGCTGACAGAATATCCCATTGTCTGCATAGCTAGTGTTTTCTGCTGCTTTCCTTGTCCATCGTGGTGAGAGAACACATGCTGTGAAGGATTTTGCAGTCGTGTTCCTTCGTTTGTTCATTGCGAGAGTCTGCTGATCAGTGCTACCAGTCACCAGAATTGAAACTACTCTTTGTGGTTTAATTTAAAGTTTACTTTCAAAGCTCATATTTGTCTTTCATCATGCAAAAGTGTTGGTGATTCTGAGCTCTGTAATCTATGTCAAGTGCCAGGTGGAAAAGAAACGGACATGAAGTCAGTATGAAGCTGAAAAACTGAATATATGCACATTAACTTCCCTGTGCTTGACTATCAGTCCTCTGTGCATGGTAAGCCTTGTGGCTTCTACAGGGCTTTGTCATGTTGCAGTGCTGTCTTAGCAGCATAATCACAGCTTCAGTTTTGTTGCAAGTTGATCAATTCAGATTTTTCTCAGTGATCAAGTAAAATTTTCACCGTTGGACAGATCTGCCTTGTCAGACTGCAGAGCACTGTAAAGAACGGACGCTTGCAGGTTCAGGATGTTGCCTCTGAAAGATGAACAAAGAAGGATAAACAGATTCATCAAATGTAAACAGTGAATGTTCACCATCATCTGAATGGAATGAAGCATATCAAGATTTCTGTTTTTGTTTTTACGTTTGTACAGATGTGGATGATGGTATGCTTCAATGTTGTTTATATGTTTATATGGAAAGAACCAGACTATTTCACAAAATGAAAAGTAAAATGGTGGGAAACAACCTGTTGTTCTTGTTATGTCCTCACTTCTGATTTAAATTTTCTTAGTTTGTAATGAAAATGCAGCGCTGTCATGGATGTTACGGGAACGTGGAGTCAAATCTACGCTACCAGTCAAAGCTTTGGACACAAGTTCTCATTTAGTGGTTTTCCTTTATTTTCAAGACTATTTACATTGTGGATTCTCACTGAAGGCATCAGAACTGTGAATGAACACATATGGAATTATGTACGAAACAAAAAAGTGTGAAATAAGTCAAAACATGTTTTATATTTTAGATTCTTCAAAGTAGCCACCTTTTGCTCTGATCACTGCTTTGCACACTCTTGGCAGAATCTGTGGTCCACTGCAGAATCTGAGTCATTGTATAATTTTAGATTCCAACAGTGTTTACATTACACAGCTAGAAACTTGATGCTAGTACACAAACAATGATGAGATGAAATATGAAACCACTATAGCTAGTGAGGCACCTTGCTTATTAATTGTTACAGCACAGGATGTCAACCACATTCTGCAGTCAGTGAATGCCTGCTTGGGCCTTTGCTTATATACTTTGATCATAAAGAACAATGACATGGTTTCATAGCAAATGATAGTTATGGCCACACTTTATAGAAAGGGTGAAGATCAAATAACTAATGCGTAACTCAAAAATATTGTGACGTGTAAATTAATGCAAGACTTGCCATGATTTCCTGTTGCTCACCATGAACCAATAATCAAGTCGCCGTGGCTTTGTGTGACTAGTTCACAATGAAATCATCAGTTAAGGAATGTTTAATCAAATGTACTGTGTATAGTAACAAACAGGCTGCTAAATTTGCTGGATTCTGCAAGTGTTACTTTCATTAATGTCTTATTTGCCTCAGCCTCTCTTTGTGAGAAGAACAGTACCAATTTTAATACCGTACTTAAAATATGAAAGTTTTCAAAAGCAAACTCTCCATCAGATTCAAATTTACATATTACTGCATCATTGCAACAACACAAGCCTAAACAATAAATTGAGATAGATAGACAGATAGACAGATAGATAGATAGATAGAGATGTTCTGTGAAGTGACCAGCAGAGGTCCCCACAGCTATTGTTTGTTGACTGTGTTCAACCATTCTATGCAGTGAGCTGACAATGGACAGATCAATCTGCTAAAGATTGTTCATCATTAAATCGAAATGAAATGTGAAGTGTATCTGATATATATACATCATGTGATGTTTCTTCACTTCACATCATAGCACTATACCTCATAAACATGCTTCATAATCGTATTTATTGCCATACCATTAAATTAATAAATGTATAACTTTGTGAACTTAGCTGTATGCATGTTTAGCATGAGACCACCCACTCACCTCCAAACAGATTATTGAGAACAAAGAGACAAAATGAAACAAAAATCCATAACTGTGTCCCTAAAAAGTGTCAATGACATCCCCCATGGTGCAGCATGCTTCATTTTGCACCCATTGCTGTACCCAGATGCAGCAACTTAATCAGCTGCAGCAGCATGGGGTGGCAACACTGTTCCTCACTGCATCTGCCACATTAAACATAGTTCTAGATCAGAACACTGTCACACATTTTGGTAGTGAGGAGAACTATTTTCTCTTCCTTGTGGCAACAGAGGACAGTTCTAGATGTTGACTTAGCAATTGTTTCAACTGTACAAGGCCATATGAGTAACATTAAATATTTAGTGGAACAAAATGATGGCCAGTAACATGCATGCAGCTTCAGTCCCTCCAGTGAAGAACTGTGGTTTACTTTCAAGTCTGTTAACAAACAAAAAAGAAAAAAAAACCTAACAAGAAACTAAAAAGTGCATTTGCAATTTATGCAACAGATTTAACAGTGTGAGGTGATTCGTGACTCAGTCAAGGCCACAATTGCTAGTGGAAAGCCTGGTTAGGTCATCTAAAACCTGTGTGGGGTACTGGTAGGAGGACAATCCCACACTAAACATAGCATTGGTTTGTTAGATTATGTCATAAATGCTGTTGTGGATGACTCTCAGGAGACGCATCCCACAGAGGAAACGTTGCCTGCAGGTTCAGTGGTTAAAGATCAGGACTGAGTCTGCCACCTGTGTCCTGGTTAGTATTACAAGAAAGAGGAACAGTTCATTCTGTCTTGCAGACAAAATCTATCAGTGGATACTTTGGTCGCTATGGTGTAGTAGGATTCAGAGCAGCTGGACTTTTTATGAAACAGCTGAAGTTTTGCGGCCATTCCAAGAAGCTTATTCAGTTCTATTACTAGACTAGTGAGGACGTGGAGGTTCAAAAAAGTCAGACATACCCTCCAATCATTAAAACTAAAGAAGCATCATTGATGAGGATCAAAACTTAAAAAGTTTTTTAACCCCTTGACACCTAAATTTATTTACAGTTAAATAAAAAATAGTTTTGTGTGTTTTTGCTTTCCAGCTGATGCTAAAATAAGTGGAGATTGTTAATTTATCTATTACACATAGAACAGATATATAATAATAATGGCAATTTTCCGCCGTTCCGCGGAAATCCGCCGTTTTAATTTTCAAATTGATCATTTGAATTGAATTGAATTGAATCGTCCAAATCCGTTGAGAAAATTTTAGGGGGGTTGAGGTATGTTTTTGTTACTCTTGCTCCCGGTTTTTGAGAAGCGCTTGGCGTTTCTCCTGCAGCGTAACAGACAAAGAGAACCAGTCTAGCTCCTGCTGCATTGTAAAAGGCCTTGCGATTGGTCGAAATTGGTTAGCTGCCAACGATTGGACCAATCAAATTGCTCGATGCATTCTTTTGTTACAATTCATGGCGGCATGTTCATGTTGGAATTTTGAGCTATTGGGATCGTTTTCGGTGGAATCATGAGGTTTTTATCGAAAGATCAAGAGTCATCGGTGCTAGAAATAGATAAAAGTGTCAAAAACAAGTTCCGATGGAATTGGCTTGAGAGAAAAGTGACGGTAAAGGTGAAAAATGGTTCAAAGTATGACAAAAAACTGACACAGCTGACTCCATAGAGGAAACTGTGACATTAGAAGTGACTTTGTGACCAGTGTAGAACTCCAGACTCTCCAGCTTCCTCCCACAGTCCAAAAACATGCTGAGGTTAATTGGTGATTCTAAATTGTCCGTAGGTGTGAATTTTAGTGCACTTGTTTGTCTCTATGTGTAGCCCTGTGATAGACTGTTACCTGTCCAGGTGTTCCCTGCCTTCACCCTAAGTCAGCTGGGATAGACTCGTGATTAATGATCTAAAAAATGTTAGCCAATCACATCAGAGATCACAGAGGTCATCATAGGAGTTCTAGTTGAGTTGCATACGAACACAGAACCATGTTGAACCAAGGCATAGCTGGCAGCATGTCCATAACAGGTTAAGCTTTAAAGTGTAGCAGGTAATGGTTGCGGCTGGTGTTAGCCTTCAATTGTACTACACTGATGTGATTCTTGTCTGTGAACAGCAGATGCCAGCTGTGATCATCCAGTGTCTCAACTTTTCCTTTAACCTGTGTCAAATAACACCTCAAACAGCTGTTGCGAAAAGTTCTTTTTGTGAGTTGCACTAGTAAGAAGGTCTGCACTGACACACTGCCTCCTGTTTGTGGTGGGACTGCAGAGGCATTGTATATGATGTTTTTACTGATATCAGCCACTTTGTGATATTTTACTGTGGATATGTATCTTTCTTTAAGAATTGAATCTAGTAAGTGTGCATGCATTTTATGGAGTCAGGCTGGTTGCCCCCACCACTTTCTGACTGTCTGACTTTCTTACAGTTCATTTAATCGGTTACTAGGTTACACTCATGTCTCTTGTATTTGAAATTAAAAGCTTGACATCTTTTTTGAAGAAATGTGACTCTCTTGTGAATTGTTCTTGTTTATTGAAGCCAAAGTAGGTCATAGGACAAACTAAAGTTATGAGTTTATGGGTTAAGCCTTGTCCTGTCTGCTAATTACTTCATACCGAATGGTTAACCTGCTGAAATATTCATGTTTCTTTGAGCATCATCTTACAGAGCAGATGGGAGCTGACAGAAAGCAGACAATCAGGAGGGCTCCTGCAGTTGTTTAGACAGCACATGTACCTGTACACTGTGTCCTCAGTCCACTTCCACTAATCTCTGCTCTTCCTGCTATGACATGGTGAAGTACAGCACGATAGAGTCACATTCTCAGCCTCCGTCTAACACACACACACACACACACACACATGCACACACACACAATGCTAGAATTTGACCATTCTGCTCTTGTCAGGAATGTAAACAGCGTGACACTGCCCACAGTCTTTTGTCATCCAGCACAGCCACCTGCAATTTCACTGAACTTCCTGTGACACTGAACGGCTTCTGTTAGGTCCTCACGCTGTTTTTAGAAAACACTTCTGACGTTCAGAACAAATGAATCATTTATGTAACAGTCCATTTTTACCGTTTTTAGTTGTTGCGTTCTCTTGGTTGTGTCTAACTGGTTCCTAGCCACAGCTGCATTATGTTCCAACACAACAATTTGATGTACATATTGACATACAAATAAGGTTTCCTTCTGTTTTTTTAACCATTATTTTCTATGTGGGTGACTTAAAGGAGGTGTATTCATGACATGGTGACATGAAAAGTAAAAATCTTTAATTAATTAATCCTCTGAGCAGCTTAAATTTGACATATTGGCTACAAATGTTCATAAGAAACTTACAGACCAACATAAAAACTGCCAGTCAACATTCAGTTTCCTTTACGGTCAGTCGCATAGAATAATTCTGTGTGTGTGTGTGTGTGTGTGTGTGTGTGTGTGTGTGTGTGTGTGTGTGTGTGTGTGTGTGTGTGTGTGTGTGTCTGGCTGCCCCCACTAACAGACTCAGGCTCGTCGGCTGCTGTAAATGGTGAACCATTTCCAAACATTACCTTAATAAGACACAGGACGCTGAGTAGATGAACGGAAGAGTTTAAAGAGGGTCATATCTGCCTGCCTTCTCTTTCACACGCATTCTCATTTCACATGCACCTTAATAGAAAGATGTAAAAGGGTGAGAAGAGAAACAGCTATTTATACCTAATAGTACTTGAGCTCTGTTTCTCTTCTGTTCCATATTTTTTTTTTGTCCTCACTGTTTTTCCCATCCTGTTCACAGTTTGACAGAGTTAAAAACTTGCAATGGTGACTATGGAGACTGAAAGAATGGGGAGTAGAGGAGAGGCTTTAGTTAATGCTCAGTGCCTCACATGAAATCCCCCCACAGCCTAGACCTTCAGCAGCATAACTGAGGGATGATTTCCAGTCACCTAAACCAGGTCTAAATCTAAGCTTTACCAAAAAGGGACGTTTCAAGCCGTTTCTCTAACATAGAGAGGGTGTCTGCCTCCTAAATCCAAGCTGGGAGCCGATTCCACAACAGAGGATCCTGATAACTGAAGGCTCTGCCTGTCAAATCTAGTTTTGGAAACCCTAACAATCACAAGTAAACCTCCAGTTTGAGAGTGCTCTGTTGGGACAGTATAGAGGAAAAGGATTTTAAATTCAATTTTGGATTTTACAGGGAGCCAATGAAGAGAGGTTAATATGGGAGAAATACACCAATCAGTCAATCAACATCATGACCACCTGCATAATATTGTCCCCTTTTTGCTGCCAAAATAGCCCTGCCCATTAAGGCATGGACTCCACAAGTGGTATCTGGCACCAAGATGTTAGCAGCAGATCCTGTAAGTCCTGTAAGTTACGACGTGGGGCCTCCATGGCTACCATTCCTGAACCATTTTTGCTTTGTGGCATGGCGCATTATCCTGCTGAAAGAGTCCACAGCCATCAGGGAATACCGTTTCCATGAAAGGGTGTACATGGTCTGCAACAATGCTTAGGTGGGTGGTACGTGTCAAAGTAACACCCACATGGATGGCAGGACCAAAGGTTTCCCAGAAGAATATTGCCAAAGAATGACACTGCCTATGCCGGCTTGCCATCTTCCCATAATGCATCCTCATGCTATGTGTTCCCCAGGGAAGCGATGCACCCAGATATCCATGTGATGTAAAAGAAAGCGTGATTTAGCCACCTACTTCCATTGTTCCGTGGTTCAGTTCTGATGCTCATGTGTGCATTGTTGGTGCTTTTGGTGGTGGGCAGGGGTCAGCATGGGCACCCTGACTGTATGCAGCTACTTAGCTTTGTTACTGTACACCACAAACTGCAATGCACTGTTTGCATTCTGACACTTTTCTTTGAGAACTAGTATAAACTTCTTCAGCACTTTGAGCAACAGTAGCTCATCTGTTGGATTGGACCACAGGGACCAGCCTTTGCTCCCCACATGACAATGACCCTTGGTCGTCCATGACCCTGTTGCTGGTTCACCACTGTTCCTTCCTTGGACCACTTTTGATAGATCCTGACCACTGCAGACAAGAGCTGCAGTTCTGGAGATGCTCTGATCCACTCATTTGGCCATCACAATTTGGTCCTTGTCAAACTTGCTCAAATTCTTACGCTTGCCCATTTTTACTACTTCTAACATCAACTTTGAGGACAAAATGTTCACTTGCTGTCTAATATATCCAACCCACTAACAGGAGCCATGATGAAAAGATAATCGGCGTTATTCACTTCACCTGTCAGTGGTCAGAATGTTATGCCTGATTGGTGTAGATACTCTCTTTCTAGTTCCTGTCAGTATTCTCACTGTAACACTTTGGATCAACTGAGGGTTTTTCAAAGAGTTTCTTGAACAGCCTGATGTAATTTTGTGCAGTGCCTCCTAATAATAGGAGATGGGAATAAAGTGTCAGTCCTTGTATGAAGCAAATAATTAAGAAGTAAATAGGAAGATTTTAATCTCATGAATTGACCTACAGCGACAAACCTGCCACTCAGCGGTGGCTGTCATGCCAAAATAAAGACTACAGAGTGCTGAAAAAAGTAGCTATCGGTATTTGATGGTTGGGGTACATATATCAGGGACCATGCCATGCCAGCCTCTCTTTTTATATTTCCTGTCTCTTCTGTCAGCTGTCAAATGTCACCTAAAAATGACTTTTTTTGTGGACTAGCCCTTAATTTTCAAACGCTCAAACCAACAGCCATCACTTAAAATTTAAATGCTGCTGCTTTACCAGGCACATTATACTCTCAGAAATAAAGCTTCTGTCTCACTCATCAGCTCTTGCAGACATGCACTCAACTGAATGTGTCGGTTGGCTGTACGAATGTGCACCCTAGTTCCTAAATGTCCTACTGGCAGTATTTAGCCGTTTCCAGACATGGATAAAGCAACACTGCTGTTTTATCGATATGTTAAAAATGATTGCATTCTGTCATTCAGACACTTTTACATTGACATTCCTGAAGGCCTAATCCGACATACACCCTGCTATGTGTATGTCATATGCTACACACACAATATTTGTCATTCAAAATTAGACAAGACACCAAGTTTTGTATAATGCAATAAGAAACGAATCTACACTGATATAAGCTTTTCATACTGTCCAAATAACTTATAGCCTAGCTCTGGTTAAGTGTCTTGTGTGGGTTGAAAAACGATTTACATTGTATTTTTTATTGATTTACATTGCTAGCATTGTGAATCGAAGCTGTTACTCTTTAAATGTTTTCTTATTAGGGATGATTTAATTTGTGTCTTAATAGATTTGAAATCATAGAGCAAACTGAAGGAGAAAGGTGTGTTTGGCACACAAACTGTGTGACTTGCTGTGTTTTTGTACAAGTACTCAGAATCTGAATCTAAATCAGATAGTTTGTTGATCCCAGAGGGGACGTTGCTTGGTACTGAAATGTGGAAACAGTCTTGCTCAAATCACTTCACACAACTCAAAGCGCTACTGCCTGTGCATGTCTCTTTGTTCATGTAATGCTGCAGTGCAGACCTGTATGGAAATGTTACTACGTCTTACCTAGTTTAGCCCCTTTAAGACTGTTTTATTTATTCCACAGCAACTGGAAGTATGGGCTTCATGTCTGAATGAGCACTCTGGTCCCTGTTCTGTAAAGATTGTGCAGGCAGTCTTATTTTATCGTGTAAAATGATTTAGGCAAGACTGCACACAGACCACATTTCAGTACCAATATTCATCCACATCACAGAGAGGACAAAACACACAGATTGCATGAGGACACAAATGGAGATTTCCATAATATGAAAACATGAATTAATGATAAATCCAATGAATGACAAATATCATGGGTATAGCGGGGCTCTCCACTACAGTGCTGTGCTAAATGCAGCTGTGAGGAACATCAGCCAAAAAGTGTGCTGCAAATTCCTTTATCTTTGCTGTAGACTGAAAACATTTGAATATGACATGAAAAGATGAATATGAGACAAGAGGTCAACATTTCAACTATTATTTCCAGGTGTTTACATGTGGATCTGATACACAGCTTAGAAGATAGCATTATCAAATTTTTAGGTGAGCAAAAGTATTAGGTAGAAAGTATTAGGTAGAAGTATTACAGGTAGATTTTAAATAGATTAAAGGGAATAGGACTTAACCCTTTAGAACCCAGCGTAGCGCCGGCGATACGTTTTGCATATTAATTTTTGATTGGCTGTAGATTTTAAACCAGATAAGATAGATCGATAATTCTTTTTGCATATAAAATCTGGAGAGTTACACTAACATTTCACATATTCACCAGGTCTCAGGGTGCTTTTTCGTTGCAATGATGGGTTTGTAAAAATACACAATAAAGCGCACACAACAAAACTCTTCATAAACCAGACCACCGGTATTTGGAGGACTTCTTACGTTGAAATAAGCGTGATCACGTTGTGGCCATGACCTGTCACATGATTCTTATGCGTCCATACCCGAGAGGCTCCCGTCCTCATCAACAGGAAGTGACGTTGTTGCCGGGAGTTGTAGTTTTTCAGCCGACATCTACAACTGTAGTTTTCGGCTGTAGCCTGCACAGATAGGAGCTCTCACTCGTTTCAGTCCCACTTTTTTTTTTTTTTTTTTTACAAAAACATTCAGACACACAGGCCACACACACACCAGACATCCACCACGGTCCATGTACGGATCTGGTAATTGGATTTTTCAATTCAATTCAATTCAATTTTATTTATATAGCGCCAATTACAGTCAAATTGTCTCGAGACGCTTTACAGAACCCATATGCCTGACCCCCAGAGCAAGCCAAAAGGCGACAGTGGCAAGGAAAACACCCTTTTAACAGGGAAAAAAAACCTCGAGCAGAACCCGGCTCTAATGTGGGGGGACCCATCTGCCTGCTGGCCGGGCGGGTTGAGAGGGACAGAAGAGGTAGAGAGGTAGAGATAGAGGGATGGAGGTAGAGATAGAGGGATACAGATAGAGGGGTAGAGATAGAGAGGTGGGGGGTGGGACACAAGGACCATAAAACACAGCCACACATCTGAAGCATCCAGCATCCAGCTCTGGGACCAGGGACACTCGGAGAAAGGACACAGAAAGAAACAGAGTGAATGTAATGCAATAATGGTATATATAGTAAATACATAGGTAGTTAGAGAAGGGCTCAGTGCATCCAGAGAGGTTCCCCAGCAGCCTAGGCCTATAGCAGCATAACTAGGGGCAAACTAAAGGGACGTCAAGAGGGGAAGTCAGTTGTGCAAATGAAAACACCAGCTCACCCCGTCAGGGTCACCCAGTCAGCCCTAACTATAAGCTTTGTCGAAAAGGAAGGTTTTAAGCCTGGTCTTAAAAATAGAGAGGGTGTCCGCCTCCCGAACCCAAACTGGGAGCTGGTTCCACAGGAGAGGTGCCTGATAACTGAAGGCTCTGCCTCCCATTCTACTTTTAGAGATTCTAGGAACAACAAGTAAGCCTGCAGTCTGAGAGCGAAGAGTTCTGCTAGGGTAATATGGTACTATCAGGTCTTTAAGATATGATGGAGATTGGTTGTTAAGAGCTTTATATGTCAGAAGAAGGATTTTGAATTCTATTCTAGATTTAACAGGGAGCCAATGAAGAGAAACCAATATAGGAGAAATTATACTAAAAATTTCCGTTCTGAAACGGGTATTGAAAAACAAAAAACGAGTGGTTATTTGATTTTCATTTTAAAATACAAAAATTAAAATTGAAATACACGGCGTTTTTCCTTTTCATGATCAAAAAGGGATATACGATTTTTTTTTTTTTTTAAAAATGCTTTGATTTCCGTTTTATATTTAGAATAACAAGAAAGTAAAATCAGTAAGTGAGAAACGAAAAAAGGTCCGTTTTTTCATTTTCTGAGACCGGAAGTGGTCATCAGCAAGTGTGGAGCCAAAAAGAGTACGGTGCATAGACTGTATATAATTTTTTTTCGTGAGTTTTCATGGTCAAAATGAGAGATCAGGTGGCCGATCTTAAAATAAATTAATATAGATTTTTTTTTTATAGAGCATTAAAGTTTTGCGAAGCCAGGGGGCGGGACTACTTGATTGACAGTCCGGTCTGGAATGATTGACAGGTCCTATGGAGGAGGAAGCAGAGACTCTGCTCTCCTCGTTTGGATTAATTCTGATATAATAACTGTTGGTTTATTTATCGGTGGAGCAGCAGAACATTTTCCACAGACAGTTTTCCTGCCCGTTGGCTTGTTTTAATCAGTTTTCCACCTTCGGCTGATTCTACCAGCAGACACTGAAAGGACTCTAATAGTTCGGTAAGTAAATGTTTATTTTCGTGTCGGTGCCGCTTTTAATGCACTTTATATGCAGCTTTAGTGTCAGATGTAATGTGTGCCACGCACTCCAGATGTTGGTGGAGTTTGTTTCAGTGTGTGTTGACCAGAGAAGAAAGTTAGCATAGTAAATATTAGCTTTAATGTTAGCGATGCTAACCGAGCTAGCTGCTCAGTGGTAGCCTGATTAAAGCTAACGTAGCATCAAGCTAATGTGTTGAGTTTCATGTAAACAGCTGAAGTGTGTTGTGTTCCTGTAATGTGGTTCATTAAGTTCATAAAACTGTAGCTGGTTGACATTAATGTAACGTTCAGGAAACTGAAATGTGATTAAAACAGTGACGTTAATGTTCTATTTGTCAGTAATCAGCTTTAATTTGACACTAAAACAGACTCTGATAGCTTTAAATGACATCAGTTTCATTAATTTGTTGAAAATTGTCTCATTTGTTGTTCTGATATTGATGCTGATTCATTAAAAGCAGATGATCCGTGTTGAAGATATGTTTAGTTCTAGTATCAGAAGTACAAGAAGGAAAATGGAAGTTTAGTTCTGCTACATCAAAGATTCCAGGATTAAAATAACTAAATGAGTCTTTATGCCTCAAACTTTATTTTTACAGTAAAGAAATAATGAAATAATCACAGATAATAAAAATACAAATAGCAGAGAAAACCTGAGAGAATAATTTCCTGAAAAGTCTGTGAAGGAAAAGCAGCTTTTTTATCCTGAAAGATCAGAATCAGCTCCAACATCTGCATCTGACAGCATCAAGTCAACCAGAAAGAAAAGAAAAAAGAAAATGACTTCTTTCTGATCACATCTGTTCCGCTGCTCACAATCTGCTGCTGCTCACATTCTTCACATTTATAGTCCACTTTTAAAAGTTCAGCAGAGGGGTGGTCTGCTTTGGAGTGGGACGATGTTGTCGGTGATGTGGAGAGTGAAGTTTCCGTTTCACCCACAGCGTGCTTTAGGGCAGCCGGGTCGGACTTGATGTTTGAAATACTGACTGACAGCTCAGATTTAACTGTCTGTAGTTACGTTTTGATGGGTGTTAAACTTTCACTCAAAGCCGCCAGGAGCTGGGTCTTTAAAATAACTGCTGTCTCATTACACAGTGAAAGTAGCAATTCCTCCTTAAGGTCACAGATTGCAGCATTTGAGGGCCTCTTCAAAAGAAGACGTAGTTGATGAAGGCGTTCTGGAACAGGACCAGAAAGACCACAACCAAGCAGCCTTGAGATCTTAGGCAACGTCTCCCTCAGGTGAGTGTCAACAGTGTTCACGGTCAGGTCTGTGGTAATCCCGTCAAAAAACAAAACAGAAAAAAATCAAGATTATAAATCAACATGTAACCAAAGCACTCTGTGTATAACGCCATAGTATAGGATGTAGTTCAGAAAATGTCAAAGTATAGTATACTTTTCAAGAATAACATCGTATGGCCTGTAGTTCATAGTATAGCATGTCGGCAAAAAAAAACAACTGATTATTATGTGGTTCAAAAAGTGCAAAATGATAGGATGTTGCCTAAAATTGTCATGTATGATATGTGGTTCAAAAAAATGTCATAGTGCAGTATATTGTCAAAATAGTATGTTTTTCAAGAAAACATCAGAGTATAATATGTCGTCTAAAAAATGCCATAGAATAATATTTCATTGCACAAGTAAAAGTATAGTCATTTTTAAAACTGTTCAAATTCTTATATGTTGCTAAAAAACAAAAAAAACTAAAACAAAAAACCCTCATAGTAATATGTCAATTTAAAAAGCCTATAGTATAGAGTGTCGCCCAACAAACGTCATAGTATAGCATGTCGCTCTAAAAATGTCATAGTATAGCATGTCGCTCTAAAAACGTCATAGTATAGCATGTCGTCCAAAAAACGTCATCGTATAGCATGTCGCTCTTGAAACGTCATAGCATGTCGCTCTAAAAACGTCATAGCATAGCATGTCTCTCTAAAAACGTCATCGTATAGCCTTTGGTCCAAAAAACGTCATAGTATAGCATTTCGCCCTTAAAAACGTCATAGTATAGCCTTTGGTCCAAAAACGTCATAGTATAGCATGTCGTCCAAAGAACATCATAGTATAGCATGTCGCTCTTAGAACGTCATAGTATAGCGTGTCGCTCTAAAAACGTCATACTATAGCTTGTCGCCCAAAAAACGTCATAGTACAGCATGTGGCTCAAAAAACGTCATAGTATAGCATGTCACTCTAAAAACGTCATAGTATAGCATTTCGCTCTAAAAACGTCACAGTATAGCCTTTGGTCCAAAAAACGTCATAGTATAGCATGTGGCTCAAAAAACGTCATTGTATAGCATGTCACTCTAAAAACATCATAGTATAGCCTTTGGACCAAAAAACGTCATGGTTTAGCATGCCACTCTAAAAACGTCATGGTATAGCATGTCGTCCAAAAAACGTCATAGTATAGCATGTCGCTTTAAAAACGTCATAGTATAGGATGTCGCTCTAAAAATGTCATAGTATAGCCTTTGGTCCAAAAAAACATCATAGTATAGGATGTCACTCTAAAAACATCATAGTATAGCCTTTGTTTCAACACACGTCATAGTATAGCATGTCGTCCAAAGAACATCATAGTATGGCATGTCACTCTTAAAACGTCATAGTATAGCATGTCACTCTAAAAACATCATAGTATTGCATGTCGCTCTAAAAACGTCATAGTATAGCATGCCGCTCTAAAAACGTCATAGTATAGCATGTCGCCCAAAAAAGGTCATAGTATAGCATGTCCATCTAAAAACGTCATAGTATAGCATGTCCATCTAAAAACGTCATAGCATAGCATGTCGCTCTAAAAAAGTCATAGTATAGCATGTCGCTCTTGAAACGTCATAGTATAACATGTCGCTCTAAAAACGTCATAGCATAGCATGTCGCTCTAAAAACGTCATAGTATAGCATGTCGCTCCAAAAACGTCTTAGAATAGCATGTCACTCTAAAAACATCATTGTATAGCATGTCGTCCAAAAAACGTCATAGTATAGCCTGTCGCTCTAAAAACGTCATAGTATAGCCTTTGGTCCAAAAAAACATCATAGTATAGCATGTCACTCTAAAAACATCATAGTATAGCATGTCACTCTAAAAACGTCATTGTATAGCATGTCGTCCAAAAAACGTCATCGTATAGCATGTCATCCAAAGAACATCATAGTATAGCATGTCACTCTAAAAACATCATAGCATGTTGCTCTAAAAACATCATAGTATAGCCTTTGGTCCAAAAAACGTCATAGTATAGCATGTCGTCCAAAGAACATCGTAGTATAGCCTGTCGCACTTAAAACGTCATAGTATAGCATGTTGCTCTAAAAACGTCATAGTATAGCATGTCACTCTAAAAACGTCATAGTATTGCATGTCGCTCTAAAAATGTCACAGTATAGCATGTTGCTCTAAAAACGTCTTAGTATAGCATGTCGTCCAAAAAACGTCATCGTATAGCATGTCGTCCAAAAAACATCATAGTATAGCATGTCCCTCTTGAAAACGTCATACTATAGCATGTCAATCTAAAAACGTCACAGTATAACGTGGCTCAAAAAACGTCATAGTTCAGCATGTCGTCCAAAAAACGTCATAGTATATCATGTCGTCCAAAAAACATCATAGTATAGCATGTCGCTCTAAAAACGTCATACTATAGCATGTCAATCTAAAAACGTCATAGTATGGCATGTCGCTCTAAAAACGTCATAGTATAGCCTTTGGTCCAAAAAACGTCATAGTATAGCATGTCACTCTAAAAACATCATCGTATAGCCTTTGGTCCAAAAAACGTCATAGTATAGCATGTCATCCAAAGAACATCATAGTATAGCATGTCGCTCTAAAAACGTCATAGTATAGCATGTCGCCCAAAAAAAGTCATCGTATAGTATGTCGTCCAAAAAAACGTCATCGTATAGCATGTCGCTCTTGAAACGTCATAGTATAACTTGTCGCTCTAAAAACGTCATAGTATAGCATGTTGCTCTAAAAATGTCATAGTATAGCATGTTGCTCTAAAAACGTCATAGTATAGCATGTCGCTCTAAAAACGTCATAGTATAGCATGTCGCTCTAAAAACGTCATAGTATAGCATGTCGCTCTAAAAACGTCATAGTATAGCATGTTGCTCTAAAAATGTCATAGTATAGCATGTCGCTCTAAAAACGTCATTGTATAGCATGTCGTCCAAAAAACGTCATAGTATAGCATGTTGCTCTAAAAACGTCATAGTATAGCATGTCGCTCTAAAAACATCATAGTATAGCATGTTGCTCTAAAAACATCATAGTATAGCCTTTGGTCCACAAAACGTTGTTTTGTCCTGGCTGTCTGAAGTAGGTGAGGAGCAAACACCAAAACAGTCCAAACACTGGTTTCCAGAGGGTTAGACGAGTATTTATTTGAAAGAGGAAGTTTACAACAACACAACATGTGAGGGGGTTAAAAGGAAATGGGTGTTAGTAAAATAAAAATAAATAAACAGAACTAAAAGTGAACTTCATGTTGACATTGAAGCCCAAAAACACACCGCAGTAGCATCCTAAACTAAAACTACCAATGGGTTCCCTGTTTTCCTTTCTGAACAAGTCAGAGGTCCCTCTCTATCTCCCCACCACAGGTCTTGCGAAGTGGTGTAAAGGTATCAAAAATTTGCAGAATAAATAGTTATTGCCACGTTGAAATTCAGTATCTGAGGTTTACAGATTTGCAAAGAAAAAAATTTTCTGATGAGGGAGTCTCAAGAAAATTGATTTTAAATCTATGGCTATTTTTTCAAAAATTACATGATTTTTACTTGCTTGCCAAGGCATACTTTTGCAAGTTTTCAACTAGATGTGGCATTCAAAGTATGAAACAGATGTTTTGAGGTTTACAAATTGTAAATATTTCAAAGTAATATTAGAAAAATGAATGGTATAGATAGTAAACAATGTTGGTGAGTGCACACAGCCTTGCTGTGGTACAGTGTTAATAGCAAGCATGATGCACATTTTCTTATTCCTTAAACAGAAAGCATGTGATTATTGCACACAAATATTTCTGACACAAGTTTCATGAATATTTCTACTAAGAATTGTATAAAACACTGACTTAAAATCAAGAAACAGGGCCAATGTGCCTAGTTTACAGGTAAATTTTGGTGCTCATGTACATAATTCATCAAAGTAAGAGATGTATCCTTATCATCCTATCTCAGCAGTTATATATAGTAGTATAAGTGATTTATTGATTCGATCTTGGAAGGGGAGAGATTTCTTTGAACCTAGAGCTATGGAAAAGCTTCGAACAGCAGATAAGTCCCTAGAGCAGTTTTTTACTGTAAGGACATGTGAGATGGATTCTTCAGCAAAGGAGGAGAGGGCAGGAGGCCAAAAGGTCAACAGGGCTGTTGTCTATTGCAACAACCTTATTTAGGTCTCTGAACTAAATCCAATCAAAACAGTTATTGATATTTACTCCCAGCAACCCTTAAATGTCATATTAGTATAAGATCTGCAATAGTGCACCTTGGCGAGCATCTCAAAATCACGTCATTTTCCCAAAAGTTAATGTAATTTTTAAATTACATATTTTTGAGAATCCCTCATCAGAAAATTTTTTTCTTGACAGTTTTGTAAACCTCAGGTACTGGGTTTTAACGTGGCACTAACCATTTATTCTGCAAATTTTTAATACCTTTACGCCACTTCGCAAGACCTGTGCCACACATCCACCAACCACTGGAACACATCTCCAAAGTTCTGCCGGGCCAGCTCAGCTTCCCCTCAGAAGAAGTGCCGCCACCTGCCAGATGAAGGAGCCTTTTGAGAGGCAGCTGGCATCGTGATTGGACTGTACTTTGGTCTGTTCCAATCCAGCTTCAGCTCCAGAGACAGCAGGCAGGACAAGTCAACGGAGGCCGGGTGGACGAAGGCATGCAGCTGAGTACAATCCAGAAAACAACAGAGGAGGAGTACAGTGGCCCAGAGCCAGAACAAACAGAGTAGCATCATATGTCTCTTAGAAAACATCATAGTATAGCCTTTGGTATGAAAAAACGCCATCATATACATCGTATATTGTACAAATAACAAGTCAAAGGAAAGAGACATACATTGTAGAATTGTAGTAATTGTGGGCTGACTGATTTACTGATTATCAGTATTTTATTGTTTACTGATTTACGGTAATAAATACATTGAAAAATGGTGCTACTTTGGCTCTGAACCTTTATCTACCTGTGGTCGCTCTGTCTTCTGGAGTGATTTGATTGGTTATGCGTCACGAATAAAACTCCTTTAACTTAACATCTGTAAACAAAACAAAAACGTATCAATAAAGTTTCCTGTAAGAGTTTGTGTTCTTCTAAGTTTAACTCCAAGATTTTAAATACTTTCATTTACTGCAAATGAATATCGACTCCAAATGTCTCAGTAATAATCATTATCAGCCTTAAAAACCCACAAAACACCCCTCTATACTCGACCACACTTAGTACAGTCCGGTTCCCCCTTCTATAAATCTGCTTGGAATCTTCCACTTCCTGTTTGTCAAAGTGGCCTTCTACCTGGACAGGTTTTGTTGGAGCTCATGCAACAAACATTTTGGGTAACTGCACTTTAATATGGATGGATGACACTGAATTAGAGTCTGTTTTCATGAGACTGAGTTAAGATGTGTAGCTCTGTCATTAAATAGTAAATTATTTCTCAGAATTCACAGAGGAAAGTCTGAAATGTTTGCTAGGTTAGCGTCCCACATGTTCTTTGGCTCAGCTAAAGCTAACTCTCTCCAACTTCTGGATCTCTTGAGTTGCTTGTTGTTGAAATATCTTGCTAGAGGTGCTGAAGCTCAGAAAGTCTGAGATGTTTGTTCAAAATCAGCTCATTCTCAAGTCTTATCTGAACTGTCCTCTTTTGTTTGAACTTTCCCTAAACTTAGGAGTTAATGACAGAGCAGCACATCCAGACTCAGTCTCATTTATGTAGAGATTAAACTTCAGTGTCATTCATTGATGTTAAAGTGCAGTTTTTCAAATGTTTGTTGCACATGCTCCCGACCAAACCAGTCCAGGTGGAAGACGATGTGAAGAGAAAGCTCCAGAGGATGAATATCACACATTTACGTTGGAAATAAATGTCCTTTCATTAGACATTGTCATGCAAAAGTTGGATTTCCTTTAATGATGTTCAAATCTTTGTTGAGTGTTTTGTTGATGTTGGTTTCTAAATGTTTTTTGACACTCGGCCCCAAAGATTAAAACCTATTACGGCTCACAAGCTGCAACAATTCACACATTATCAACTATCTTTCTGACTAAACTAAGATAAAAAGTGAAAAACTGCCTGATTCTTGCATCATGAATGTAAATCTTTTTGGTTTTTATGACAGTAAACTGAATATGTTTGGGTTTGACATTTTATAAACCAAAAGAAGAAATGAATTAGTGGAGAAAACAATCAACAGATTAATGGACAAAGAAAATGTGTTTTCCAACATATATGGCTGAATTACTCCAACAATACAAGATACATACAATTTAAATTCAATTTTATTTATATAATGCCAATTACAGGTCAAATTGTCTCAAGACGCTTTATTTTTATATTTTTTTGTCATATTTAAAATATAACAAAGTAAGAAATTTAAACCTCGACTAATCCAATTTATTGTTTTTTAAGAGACTAATCGACAATTAAAATAACTTTCTCCATTAAAACTAATAAACATGAGGTCAAATAGAAGGAAGAGTTTTAAATACTGCAGTCCCACGATGACAAGAATAAAGTTTGTCAACAAAAAGTAAATCAGCTGGTGGATTCCATTAAAGTCCTAATAAATGATAATAAAGTGTGATACTAAAAGTTTGTGGTGCTAAAAATGTCAAAGTAAAGATATCAAGTTGAACATCTGGATGGAGGTTGATAGAAGTTGACCTCCCTTCATTTCTCTGGAACCGACTCCATGGATTTTATGGATGGTGGTTAAAGACGTGCGCTTCTAGTGGTCTTCCTTCTAGTCGCTGTAAAAAGTCAGTCCATCCTGGCCGACTTCAACACCTCTTTATGACGACTTGTGCCTCCGACCTGGTGGAAACTCCAGAAACTGGGGAAAACCTGAGACTCGAAGAACTCGTGGAGACTCGAAGAACTCGTCGGGCGGGGGAAGGTGTGGTGGGCGGTGGGGGAGTAGAGGGGGGAGGCCGCCACCCACCTCCCCGCCTACTCTCCGCCCTGACTCCACCCAGACTCCGCCTTGCCTCCGCCCATGTGGTCACTTCAGGAACTACGATGCCAAAGGGACGACGAATTTATTTCTTTGTATCTGATCTGTAGCTCAGTGAGTTAAGGATTTGCCTATGGAGCTGCAGGTCGCTGGTTCAAGACCAGACACTTCTTAAATTTTATCAAAATCCTGACAAAGACAAAGAAAGAAAACTGCCACTGGCGGGTCTTGAACCTGCGACCTTCCAGTTGGTAGTCTGTGTTCTTATCCCCTGAGCTATTCGCTCAGATACTAATTCTTCTTTTTTTTGCGCATTTATCATCTATTTTTTGTCATTTTCGACTTTTTTTTTAACTCGAGTCTCGACTCGACCGTTTTTCTCAGGAGGTTGGACTTCAGCCTTTGTGCTGGAGGGTTGAACCCTCAGTTCCAAGACTTTCCAAAGCCTCCACACCTCCCGAGTCCTCAGGACCTGAGCTTTCACACAGTCTGAGGGCTGAAATTTTCTAAGTCCCACAGTAGTTCTCTGTTAGATTTAACTTTCAGACAGTCCAAGGACTGATATCCTCTAAGTTCCTGAGTAGTTCTCTGTTAGTTTGAACCTTCAGACAGTCTGAGGACTGAAATTTTAAAAGTTTCTCAGTACTTCTCTGTTAGTTTGAACCTTTAGACAGTCTGAGGACTGAAATCTTAAAGGTTTCTCAGTACTTCTCTGTTAGTTTGAACTTTCTGGTTAACAGAAACCTTAAAACTTGTGACCATGAGTCTTGATTTCACATTTAGACCATCAATCTGAGTTCTTCTCAGACCTTCACCTGTGGGTTTTTTAGAAATCCTCAA
Source organism: Amphiprion ocellaris (assembly GCF_022539595.1). Taxonomy (NCBI): domain Eukaryota; kingdom Metazoa; phylum Chordata; class Actinopteri; family Pomacentridae; genus Amphiprion; species Amphiprion ocellaris. The sequence goes on along the minus strand of NC_072778.1, from coordinate 26,977,216 downwards.
CAAACTTTGATTCTCTTCACTGAACAGTAAAGTTTGTGGAGATCAGAAGGTAACATTAGTTTGATCGATGCCTTCAACTACTAGTAGACTTTATCTGGAAAGCAGTTTTCTGAAATGAGCACTTAGTAAATCTGTCCACAATCAAACCAAGAACATAGAAAGAGGAAATGTTTGATAAAACAACTTGATGTTTTCATTTCAGACTAGAAAACGCTTTAAAACCTTTATCTGTTTTTTGCTCTTTTGATCGTTTTATTGTCTCTTCTGTTTAATTTGATCTTCTAAAGTCTAACTGGTGTCTTTTCAAATGTTTTGTCTTTAGTTTGATTCTTCTTAAATGTTTAGTTTTGCTCTTTTCTCACCTTTTATTCTTTTCTAACGTCTGATTTGACATTTCGAAATGTTTTGTCTTTTTAATGTTTAATTGTTGTTTTTTCAAATGTTTTATCGGCTTGCTTGAAAAATTTCCTTTTCTTTCCCAATGTTTAATTTTTTGATTAAATCATTAAGGTTTTTCTTTTTAAATGTTTTACCACCTTTTAATGTTTAATTTTCTTTTTAAATGCTGTTTAATTCCTATTTAAAGTTTTATTGTCTTTAAGATTTAATTTTCAAATTAAACATTTAATTTTTTAATTAAATGTTTTGTCCTTTTAAAGGTTTAACAATCAAATTAAATGTTGTCTATTTTTTTAAATGTTTAATATTCTTAATTGTGTTTAAAAGTTTAATTCTCTAAAATATTTCATCTTTAATGTTTAATATTTTTGTTTAAAAAAATTTGTTTAATTTCATAATTATGTTTCGTATACTGTTTATCCAACTAAATATTTTGAGTATAATTTAGTTATATTTAATGTTTAATTTTCTTTTTAAAAGTTTTACTGTATTAAATGTTTTTTCCCTTTGATTTAATTGCTTTTTTAAATGTAGTTTATTTCTTTAATCTTTTTTTTCTGTCAAGATTTTAATCCCAACCTTAAAAATGAAACAAACCCATAAACCACAATGAAAATACTTTTGTTGTCACAATCATGAGTTAGTCAATTATTCATTTTATCAATTCAACTTTATTTGTTTAGCACCTTTCACACAGATGACAAAACTAAACAAGCAAAGAGAAAAAAAACTATGCTAAAACTATGATTAAAACTCACAAACATATTTTTAAAAAAAAAAAGATTTAACATGGTAATAAAATATGTTGTGTCCAGGGGATGGAGGGAGTTTATTGAAGTCTTCTTGGGCTCACACAGTAAATCATTTAAAATAGAAACTTGATATTCAGTCTAAGGAAACTGGAAACTGCAGAGCAACAGAAGAACCAACAATATCTCCTGTTTTTTCCTTTAATGAGTTGCTCTTCTTGTGCTTTCAGACCAAAGAACTACAGACTCTTCACAACCTGCTCAAACTCTTGGTACAGGACCTCACCACACGGGTCAAGAAGGTTTCCGTCTCATTTCTACTCTGAAGCTCATCTTCTCCTGCTCAAACTGCTGACAAATGTTTCTGCTGCTCTAAAGTCTGCTCTCCAGAACTTCCTAAAAACTCTGAGTCCCTTCTGCTGCAGGTTGCTTTGTAGAACTGTTGCAGAAAACCTCACTAAACTACATGGAGGAGCCTCAAGATAGTCGTCCAAATGAAACCCTACAAAAAACAAACTAGTACAACCCAAATGCTAAAGTCTCCTGCAGCCTACCAGAGAACCTCTGAGAACAGAGAATCAGGACAGGAACTCTTACCTTCTGGACAACCAACACTGGTTCACAAACAAGAATACAGAATGTGTCTGACCAAAAACCTCTAAAGACTCACTACAGCCAAGATAAAGACACAACTCAGCTGCACCAAATCCACTAATCACTGCACACATTGGCACCATGTGCTAACTGTGGCTAAAGAACCACATTTACCAAAACAACTATCCAGTACAAAGCCCCAAAACACACCAAGAAACACATTAAAGACGATTTTACTGCTGGAAGCTGCAAGCCAACGCCTAAAGAACAAACTAAAGCAACAGAACCAAACCCAGTTCACTGGTGAAGAGAATCAGAGGAAATGTTTGGCTGCAGCTAAATAAAGCAGGAAGACACTGAGCTGCTCAGGTGTTCCTGATAACACCAAGCAGCCACCTGGACAGCCAATAGGAACACAGCTTCCTGGAAGTCCAGAGGGCTGGGTTAGTGAAGGAAATTTAGTTTAAAGTTGAAGCAGAAAGTTAACAAAGAAAGTTGAAAACCACCTTCTGATACCTGAAGTCTCTGAGTTTTCACACAAAGAACACCTGAACATGTCAAACTGGTTCCATAGTAGAACCATCATTGTAAAAATGTCATAGTATGGTGTGTTGCTCAAAAAACATTACGACACAGCTGTCTAGGGTTGCCGAGGAGCAACACAAACACAGGACAAACGCTGGTTTCCAGGGGTTTAGGCAGCTATTTATTTGAAAGAATAAGTTTACAAAAACACAACATGTGAGCAGAAAAATCACAGTCTGTCTTTAGTTCAGCTGAAAATACTAGTTTTTGTCTTTTTTATTGACCAAATTTTTCAGGAAGTAGATGAAGAATAATTAAAGCTCTCATGTAGAAGTCCAACTTGTTTTGGATCCTTGTGGAGAGTTTAATCTTAGAGTTTGTACAGCTGTTGAGTTTTTAGAGTCACATGGATTGTTTTGACATTTAATAACCGAGTCCTGAAATAAAATTACAGTTGTGGATTTCTGTCATTTAGTCTGGACTAAACAAATAACAGCAGCATAAATCTCAGACGTCATTACGAGGAGTCTGGATTGAGGTGTCTCACTTGTTAATGATCAAAACATGAAATTTAGGTTGGTTTAAAGGAATATTCCACCTTAAATCTTTGAATGTTGACCTAAAAGGTTGGTTTCAGGAAGTATTCCACCTACAAGGTCCTCAAACATCCACCTTAAAGGAACATTCCACCAAAAATCCTTGGACATGCACCTAAAATGTTGGTTTAACCGAGTATTCCATCCAAAATCCTCAAAGAGACCTGAGGGGCTGGTTAAAAGGAATATTCCACCTAAAACCTCAAATATAGACCCGAAAGGGTGGTTTAGAAAAAATCCTTCAATGTAGACCAAAAAAGTTAGTATGGAGGAATATTCCACCTGAAATGTAGACCTGAGAAGTTGGTTTGGAAGAATATACCATCCTAAACACCCTTAAATGTAGACTAAAAGATGGTTTGGAAGAAAATTCCACCTAAAATCCTCCAATGTAGACCTAAAAGGTGAGTTTAATGGTATATTCCACCTAAAATTCACTACTGTAGACCTTGGAGGTTGGTCTGATGGTATATTCCACCCAACATCCTTTAACATAAACATAAACTTAAAAAGTTCGTTCAAAGGAATATTCCACCTAAAATCCTTCGATGTAGACCAAAAAATCTTGGTGTAAAGGAGTATTCCACCTTAATTGTAGACCGAAAGGATGGTTTGGAGTAACATTCTACTCTAAAATCTTCCAAAGTAGACCTAAAAGTTGATCTGATGGTACATTCTACTCAACATCCTGGAACATTTACCTAAAAGGTTGGTTTAATGCTATATTCCCAGAAGAACCCTTGAACATCAGGCTTAATGGTATATTCCACCCAAAATACTTGTACATATACCAAGAAGTCAGTGTAAAGGAAATGTAGACCTAAAAGGATTGTTTAAAGGAATATTTAAACGATTATTTTCATTATTTAATAATCTGTTATCAGTCAGAACCCTGGCAAACTTATTTTCATCAGTTTTTTAGTGGAAGTCACAAATAAAGGAGCTCTTGGTTTTTCCCAGTGTTACTGAGTCAAAAGCTGCTGTTTCAACACAGAACGTTCACATCCATCCACAAACCTCTCATGCACTCAAACACCCACAGACAGGAGGCCGACTGGACCGAGGCTCGGCAGCGTCCTCAGACCCACGAGTCGGGGAGTCGCTGAACTTGTTGGTCCGGTTTGAAGGCCTCCGTGTGGTCCAGTAGAAGTCCACAGTCGGTGTTGGCTTTGAACCGCAGCGACTGGCCGCCATCAGGTGGACCGGCTCGTCCTCGTAGGACTCCTCCTGTAACCTTGAGGGGACCACAGGAACATTCAGTAGCTGTTGGAGTTCTTCCTGTCAGGCTCGTGGTAGAACGGCTCTGAAGAATCTTGTACTTGTCTTATCTGGAACAATCTAACAGCCTAAACTGTTAACAGCGGTGTAAAGAAGCAAACACACAGGCATAGATTAGGACTCAAACTAGATTTATTTTAGAAAACAAATCAACTTAGAGGCATTTGTTCACACGTGGCTGAATAGGAGGCCGTCCAATCAGATTGGAGGTCTTCACTCTGTAGGTTGTTTGTTTGGTGAGACTCTTGGACCTCCATCAGCTGACGTGGATGTTTGATGGTCTTCTTCATCTAGTGCCAGATGATTCATCCATGAATTCAGCAGCTACAGACTGAAATGAAGCTCATGCTGCCGTTATTGAATTCCTGTTCCAGATCAAATGTTCAGAGCTCACCTTGAATGCAGCCGTCTGCTGTCTGATAGTTTTTCTCATTGCAGTCTTCAATAAAGTCTTTTTCCTCATGTCAGGATGTGGTGAGACTCTTTCTCAGTCTATGCAGACGTCCTTCATTGTGCTTCTCCAGAGAAGAAACAGAAAAACTGATCACTGCTTCAGCATCACAAACGCTCTCCAGCATTGAGAGTGTTTTAGGAATTCATTCATTGTGTTGTGAACTTTGAAGGAGCAGAAACTTTACAGCTGCCAAAGATATGAGCTCCAATTCTGGATGTTTAAGGAAATGAAGTTCATCAAATGAACACTTGATTTTTGCTGATAACTCTCATTAAATTACTGAAGAAATCCAACATAAAAACCTGTAAACTCTCAGGCAGCTTTTGTTAAAGTTTGTCTATAATTCTATCATCATGTTCTGGAACCAGGACTCTGCAGAAGTTCCTTCAATCAGATACTTGTGTGTTTCTATTTAAGGCCTCAGGTTTGAACGTACAGCAGAGGATTAGAAAGGAGTGATTTTAATATTTAAATCAGTCCAGTAAATGTTTGGCGTGAAAATTATTAAAATTTTGATTTAGATACATTTGTGTCAAATAATATTGTAGAGTCTCACTTAAAGCAGCTCCATTAAATCAGGAGATGTGAGACTTCCACAGCATGGATCACCATCTGCTGTGTTGATTCATAGCTGAATGTCAGAATGAACTGAGCTAGAAAAGCTGCTTTGAGCTGCAACATTACGGTCTGACAATCCAACACCATCACAGTTTTCATCTGGTTGTTTTGCTCCAACATGCTGTGAAGTTCAGTTTTTACCTGAATCAATACGGAGATTCTATTTCCAGCCAAGACTGAAATAAAAATTAGAATGTTATGAGGTTATTAATGCAACTAGATCCTTTCAGATGGAAGGATTTACTTCTAAGTTCTAATTCAAGTTTCAGTTGGAGCACATTGCGTTCACAAAGAAAAACAGCGAAACCTTCATAGCAACATTTAATAAACCTAAAGCTTCCCTGTTGGCACATTGGTGGAGTTTGTTACTGAGCATCTGAACCTTAAATCCAGTGAGACGACCATCTTCAGTCCAGGCCAGTCAGAGAACTTCTGTTGTTATACTGTTATATTGTCATGCTGATTATATGATCAGTAAATGTTACCATCAATTATAACGTCCACATTGATCAGGTAAAAAAAAACAACTATCAGTTCATTCAGAAACTGTGGGGTTAAACCTAAAAACACAGACCTCAACAGCAGTTTGTTTCAAAGCAGAACACCAGCTGGTTTTCACTAAAGAAGCTTTCAGAGCAACAATTAAATGACAGTTTTGTTCTCATTAAGTTCAGAGTTAGACAAAATAATGTATACACATCAGGAAAAGAAAAACTTTTATAAATATTTCATTTGTATAAGTACTTCTACACATATAGATTCCTCTTTCTAAGTTTGATCAAATCACGATAACTTTGTGTCCTGTTGTACGATGTTTTCCCAACAGATGGCGCTACCCTCATGAATGGAGCATCAACAAGTGACGTCTACAACACAACAGAAATGTCTGGAAGCCAGTGGCCACCACTTTGAGCACCTCTTGTAATTGTAGAGCCCAAAGATAACTTTTATTAATCTCGTGATGTCTGAATAAATTTGGTATTGACATATTTATGCAAGTTTTTCTTTTCCTGATGTGTGTAAACATTATTTTGGCTGACTCTGTATAATGGGTTTCTGACAGGTCACCAGGCAACATCTTTTTATAATAATGACAAACATACCTGCATTCTACAGGAGTGATTTTCCTCATGTGCAGGTAAAGATGTGTGAGGAGCTTAGAGATGACAGGAGCAGGAGTCATCCTCACTAATTCAGCTTCCACCTAGAAACAGAAAGACCACAAACAAACACACTGATATACTCTCAAACGTTCAACCTCACAGCCTCAAAATATCTGTTTACGAAGTGTTGTGTTTCTAAATCCTGCTGAAAGCATTGAGAGACATTCTCTTACAAGGTTGTGTAAAAAGCAGTCTCTCCTCTGAGCTACTGAGAAATCTTCCTGAACAAAGTTTCTACGTGTAAATCAGCTCAACAAAAACTAAAGCCTCAGTCAGAGATAACAGGTATCGCAAATTATAAAGAACTTTCTTTGTTAACTCAGACTTTCTGCTTCAACCTCACATAAAAAGGGGAGTTTAACTCGTCAGGTGACTGAAAATGAACGACTTGTGCAGTTCTAGATCCAAAAGTAGGATGTTTTATCACGTTTTACTACAAATACATACAGTAATAAATAAATACAATGGCTGGTTGTTAGTTTATTCACTATTAATGTCATATATATATATATATATATATAGATAGATAGATAGATAGATAGATAGATAGATAGATAGATAGATAGATAGATAGATAGATACTGGATTGAACTTGAACAGTGGAAGAGAAAAGGAATTTAATGAAATTATGGAAATTCAGAGAGGTAACGTTGCTCAATGTTAAGCGTGGTTTAATTCAAACCAGCTGAATGTTAAACTTCAGTGCAGCTGAACGGGTTTCAGTTAACCTTAAAGTAAAATAACCTTTTTAAAAGCTAAAATACACAGCAGAGAAATACAGGTTGGGAAAGTTATTCTAATAATGACGGACAGCTGCTGCAGCAACTAACACAGGTGTTCAGCGGTAAGTTAGCCACCTGTGCTAATTAGCCCGCTAGCTAACTTAGCCGCTTAGCTAGCTAACGCGTCCGGACCAACTGCTCAAACACGACAAAACACAACTCTTCACAAGTCGCTGACTTAACGTACAACAAAACAATGCTACTGGTTAGAAGTATTTATCTTCTTACCTGTTTTACTCCAAAAACAAGGTCAACAGCAGCCAGAGATGCTACCAAACGTTCCGACCATAGATATACATAGACTAGATACGCTAGCGCGTTGTCTTCTATATTATCTATGGTCTGACCAATCACTGCTCTCTGGCTCCGCCCTCTGAGAATCTTGTAGTCGTTTGGCTCCCCACTTGCTGATGACCACTTCCGGTCTCAGAAAATGAAAAAACGTACCTTTTTTTCGTTTCTCTCTTACTGATTTTACTTTCTTGGTATTCTAAATATAAAACGAAAATCAAAGCATTTAAAAAAAAAAAAAATCGTATATCCCTTTTTGATCATGAAAAGGAAAAACGCCTTGTATTTCAATTTTAATTTTTGTATTTTAAAACGAAAATCAAATAACCACTCGTTTTTTGTTTTTCAATACCCGTTTCAGAACGGAAAATCCAATTACCAGATCCGTACACAGACCCACCACACACACCTTTGACACACTTCCACACATTAGTTGAGGAGCCGCGAAAACCTGGTCGCGCCAAACGTGCAGCATTTACAATGTTGGAAAGGAGGAGGAGGAGGAAGAGGAGAGAATGGAGGTCTCCTGCTGTCCTGGTACCCCAGCGAGAGGTAGAGGGACAGACCGTCCTCCAGCCAGGAGACGCTGCAGCAGCCGCTCCACCAGCGAGCGCTCCGGGCCAGATAGAGGCCTCCCTACAGCTGGCTGGAAAACTGAGAAGGAACCTGACAGCTTACCTTCTCTGCCACATTTCCTGCCTGCCGAAAAGGAGGCCAGGTGTCCAGCCACCTCTGTCAGAATATGTGGACAGCCCTTCTCCATCAGACCTGTCCAAGTACTTGGACCAGGAGACCATCAAAATACTGTTTCTGATTCAAGTCAGTAAAAACGATTTTCTTTTATTTTCAAACACACTTTTTATGGTCTGACCATGGTTTTGTACATAAAATATGTGTGTTCATAAGTATCTGGCACACTTAGAAATTTGATTGCACTATTGTAAATAATTTGTTTTGATGTTGATGTTGTCTCTGCAAATTTTGCAGTTTTGTTTATTTTCATTTTTTTACAGGTCACAAAACTGACCATATCTCAAAAAGCAAATTATGTACAGACTCCAAATAAATTTCCTGTGGTTCCAAAGGATAGTGTGCAACTTTTTTACATTTACAAATTTGAGGGATACAGCTATGCAATTTCTGTATTTTGAAATATATGTGAAAAAAACAAAAACGATTTTCATTTTTTTTAAGGTTTATTGCACTTTTAAGCAATTTTTTGTAGGAATTAAGACATAAGTCAATACATATTATTAAAATTTGGGATATCAGGGTTATTTTGATGTAAAGCAAATAAAAATACTCCAAAAAATGGCACTACAGCATGTAAAAATGTAAAAATATGTCCTGGCGGACTTGCACAATGGTGGGTCTTAAAGGGTTAATATTTAGTTGCAAATCCTTTGCTTGCAAAACTGCATCAAGCCTGTGACCCATAGACGTCACCAAACTTTTTCCATTCTTCTTTTGTGAGGCTTTTCCAGGCTTTCACCTCAGCCTCTTTCAGTTGTTGCTTGTTTTGGGGTGTTACTCCCTTCAGTCTCCTCCTCAGCAGGTAAAATGCAGCTCTATGACTGTTCATGATCCCAAACATCTTTTCTTTCTCCAAACTTTAGCATTTCCATCACTTTGATAAAGGTTCATCTTTGTCTCATCAGTCCATAAAACTTTGTCCCAGAATTTCTGAGGCTCATCTCTGTACTTTTTGGAAAATTCCAGTCTGGCCTTCCTGTTCTTCTTGCTCGTGATTGGTTTGATCTTCTGGTGTAGCCTCTGTACTTTTGTTCTTGAACTCTTCTCCAACAGTACATTGTGATGTCTTCACTCCTGCCCTCTGGAGGTTGTTGTTGATCAATAACAGTTGTTTTAGAGTCTTTCTTTACAGCTCTCACAATGTTTCTGTCATCAACTGCTGCTGTTTTCCTTGTTCTACCTGTTCAACATCTGTTACTGAGTACACCAGTGGTTTATTTCTTCTTCAGGTCATTCCAAATGGTTGTACTGATTATGGCCAATGTTTGTTCAATGACTGATTGATTTTCCATCTTCTCTCAGCTTCACAATTGCTTGTTTTTCACCCATAGACAGCTCTCTGGTTTCCATGTTGGTTATACCTCTAGCTATAGATGCAGTCTGCACAGCAAAACCCAAATCTGAAACTAAACGTAGACACTGAGCGCCATTTATTGTTTGAATAATCAATATTTCTGTAGACTTCTGAGGGCAACAAACACATCTGTCAGTCACATGTTCCAACACTTTTGCTCACATGAAAAATGGGTTCAAACAAAAGGTGCTATCTTCTAAGTTTTGTATCAACGCTCATGTGACCTCTGTTGCTTGGTCATGTTGATTTGCCCTCTACAACATCAGGAAGATCAGACCCTTCCTGTCTGAACATGCAGCACAACTCCTTGTCCATGCTCTCGTAATATCACACATTGACCACTGCAACTCCTTAGTGGAAAGCCTCCCCACATGCACAGTGCAACCTTTTGAGATGATCCAGAACGCAGCAGCACGTCTGATTTTCAGCCAGCCAAAAACGGCATGTCAGCCCGACATTCAGATCGCTTCACTGGCTTCCAGTTGCTGCCTGGATAAAATTCCAAACTCTGACATTGCATTCAAAACTACATTGAAAACAGCTCCCTCCTACCAGAACTGTCTCATTCAGGTCTACACTCCCTCCCGCTCACTACGCTCGGCCAACAAAAAGCACCTGATGCAACCACCACAACAGGGCTGGTCGATAGTTAGAATCTCTGTTTCTGCAGTCGCTCTCAGTCTTTAAGAAAATACTCAAAACCCAGCTCTTCACTGAACACCTTTGCACTTGACAGACTGCACAAGTAAAAAAAATCTAAAAATCCTATTAGGTCTGCATTTCCTGTAGACACCACAATCCTATTTTCACACTTGAATTTATTTTATGGCTCTAATCCAGCTTGTTTTCCCCTGACTAGATCCTTGCTTGTGTTCTGTCTACTCTCAGATGTACGTCGCTGTGGATAAAAGTGTCTGCTAAATGAAATTACACAACTGTATCACATCCAGATGTAAATACCTGGAGAGAAAAGCTGAAATGTTGATTTCGTCTCATATTCATCGTTTGAAGTCAAACCCATGCCTGAAAATGTCTATTGAGACTGAATATGTATGTTTGCATGTATCTGTGACAAAAAGCAAACATTGTTACTCAAAATAGCCACTTTTTTCCTGCTCAGGCTGTCTCTCTCTCCCTCCCTCCCTCCCTCACTTTGTTTCTGTCTGTCTCACTATTCTCTGCTATCCCTTCTCCAGCTTCTGTCTATCCCTCTGTCAGCAGTGTAATAGGTTCCACATGGTGTTTTAGTTTGCTGTCCAGTCAGCTGCCTGTTGCAGAAACAGCCCAAATTTAGAAGAAATATGAAAATTGTCAAATGCCCTTTTTTCATTCACTGAGAAAATGCAGCCCCTTAACACACATTCCTCATTTTTTCTTTCTCTCTTCTCCGTTTTCCCTACTTCTCCTTTCCACCTTTCATCACTTCTCCTTTCTCCTCTCCTCTCTTCCTTTGAACCCCTTTCTCTCTTCACATTCCCTTTGTTTCTTAGCTGCTGTCTCCTTTCATTCTACCTTCTTCACTCTTCACTCTGTCCCTTTCTTCCCATCTCACTCCCTCTTGTTTCTCATTTCATTCTCTTCTCTGTTCATCCAGCTCCTGTCTACTGTCTCTCCATCTTACCCAGACAGACTCTACAGTTCTATTAATTTAGGCCTCTTGGTTCCACTAACATCAGTCAACCAGTCTACAGGGGGCATTCCCTGCTGGAAGACCCACCCTCCAGTGACCATACAAGGTAATAGTGGAATGCATGGCTTGGCAGTCCATCCATAAGAGAGACCCGGCAGACAGTCGAGAGTGTCCCACACTGATGAGCAATTCCATTTTATTCTGACTTGAGCTTCTGTTTTCTGTACGCATGCTGACGCTTTGAAGAAGCGTTCTAGGGAACTTTAGCAGGATGCCAAAATTGCTCTTCATCTCCGCCACCAGCAGCACTACTGTATAGCCCAGTAGTTACCACGTTACAAGCCAGCGGAGATGACCGACTCAGCTGACCTGCAGCAGAGAATAAGGTATGATCACAGAAATTATTCTTAAAGGAGCAGAGCAGTGTTTTTACACATATTAGCGCTACTACTATAAATCATGTTATTATTTCTGGTCATTTTTCAAAACACATTTGCTTTGAACCTTCCTGTTTTTCCCTTATCCAGGCAGGAGCATGATGTTTTTGTGGATTCATTTGAAAACTCAGTATAATGTAATCCGATGTTACAATGAAAGGCACTTTGATTTCCACTGATGATTTCCACACTGTGAGAGTCTGGGCATTCCTACACAAAATGTAATAATCACAGGCTCTAACAAATGTAAACCAGCCATTTTCATCAGAGCACGAGGTGATGATGACGACATGTGACTGTACAGAGCTTTGTACATCTTTGATGAGTATGGAAATATTTTATACTTTACAACAGAGTAAAAAAAATCTAAACATATTTTCTAATATGTCAAGAGTCCAAAGAACTGGACAGCATGAACACCATGACAATATGTAGTATAACGATAATAGATTGAGTTAAAAAAAAAATAAATGAATGCTGCTATATATTTACACAGAGATAACTGCATGACTTCTTGTGAGTCTTCTGGACTTAATGGCCTTAAACCAGCAGAGACCCACTGATGTTCCATGCTATAAATAGACAGACTATCTGGAGATAGAACTGTTTAATCTCTAGCACAAAACAAATTACATCATTAACAGCTCCAAACTGTGGACTGATAGGCCATAAACAATTCCACAAAATTCCACCAATGACCTACTTTTTAGCATTTTCATCTGCAGATTTACTGATCTTTACAACAGATCATTTAAAGACATTTGGATGAACTTTTACTAAAGACTTTTTGGAACTCAAAAAGAAAAACAAAAATCTCCTTATTAATGCCATACTAGCAGTTTGAACCACAAACTGGTTTACTAATTTAATAAAAAGGTCCATCTCTCTTATATTAAATCAAAACCTTTTATTTCAGCATGGCTGATCCAAGAGTCTTCATTCAAACAACAGAGAGGCGAACTAGCTTCATGAAACACTAGCAGCTCTCTGGGATGGACATGAGAAAGTGTACAGAGAGGGGAGAAGAGGAAATGCCATATTTATTTACTGAGCAGTCAAAATTCTTAAGGGCACTATATTAAGAGGACATTCACATAACCCCCTACACACACACTCTCACACACATCCTCACACCAGCTCCCCAGTGGGACCAGGAAACTGTGATTCCCAGGGTCATGTTCACATGGGAGGGGAGGGGAGGGGAGGGGAGGGGAGGGGAGGGGGATGGTGGGGCTCTGTGGATCAGGGCTGTAGAAGCCATGTGAGAGGTAGACATGTCATCGACTTTTCCTCAATCCACACAAGGTTTCTGAAGCAGTTTTCATTTGTGTACCTCACGGCGCTCAGTTCTGTCAAACGAATCCACACCAACTCTGAACAGTAACACAGGAACCTTGCGTTTTCTGTGCTTTTGGGTTGTGTGTCTTCTTTGCATCACAGACATTTCTAAAACCTCCTGGTTTCAGTGGAGGCACTGTAGGGAGAGCTGCCTGGATTTACTGTGTGCACACACTTCAAGTCCAACGCTCCAGCTTTATCACAAGTTTGATCTGCTTAAATCTGCTAATAGTACTTACTGTGTGGGTTCTCATGATGTCTAACTCCTATTGTCTTTAAAGCAGGCTTGTCTTTTAATTTCCTGTAGTTCTGGTTCTATGAAATACATTTAATCTAAATTTGTTTTCTTATTGATTGGAAATTTGAAGAATAAAGTTGTCATTTGAGTTTGGTAATCCATCTCAGTGAACGCTGGATCTACTGAGTTTATGTTTTTAATGAGATAATGTGAACGTAAACTACTGTCTTATGTTTGCTCAGCTAAGACCTCATGATAAAAAAAAAAGTTCCAGCGCTGATGATGTTGAAAGCCTAAGCTATTCTTTGATTTTCTCTGCAGTAGGTTTCTATACTGTACATATTTTAAGATCAGTGTGGAAGCAGCTGCCATGGCAGGTCTTCTGTTATCCACATTTCAGTTTAGATAACCTAAAGTGATTGTCTAGCAAATGTATACAGTGTGTATTCTTGCAGTTCAGTATAGGTCTGGTGTTTGCTGTTATCAGCAAAAGAAATAATGCCTGCAGACTTAAAACCGCCTAATAAAACACCCTAAGCAGCAGTTCAATCTTTCAGACTTTTGGTCCTTTAAAATGAAATAGTATCGACTGTTAGAAATTACAACAAAGCAGCAAGTCTTTTTTCCTTTCCCTCATACACTTTTACTTTGAATAACAAAAGTATTTGATTGTCTTTCTCATACTTCTTCTGAGCGTTTGACACAGATTTTTCTTACTTTTAGGTTCCTCAGAGATTCCAAGCGTGGGCCATTTTGGCTACCAGCTGGTAGGGAACCATCGCCTTTAGCTGATTACAACAGTCACAGGTCACTTTTTGCACCGTCTATCCTCACACCTGGGTTCTCACAGAAAGCCTTCGATTGTTTTCAGCACCACCTGACAACAGACTTTAAGTCTTCACTGCACCACCAACAATTTCTGACACTCACCTGACCAGGCTCCAGTGTTTCTCTCAATGTGCAGTTCAGTTTTGCCATTTTGTTCATTTTATGATGACATTTATGTGCCACTTGATCTATCTCAGTTTTTTCTTTTTTTTTCCTTGTGCTGATTCTACTGCCACAGTGTTTACCTGTTAAATCACTTGAGTAGTAAATTTGACTATGTTTAGCTTTTTGATGACTACATAAATGTGAGACTGTCCCAGAGTGTGTGTGTGTGTTTAAGAGAGAGAGTACAAGAGAACTTTAGTGTGACAGATATATGGAGTAAATGGAGAAACAGCTTCCTGTATTTGACTTCCAAAGCCAAGGGAAAGAGAAAGACGACCATATTAGGCAAGGTTTGGGAGAGATGGCTCTGACTGTTATCACAATCTGTCTAAACACACACTCACACACACACACACACACACACACACACACACACACACACACACACACACACACACACACACACACACACACACACACACACACACACAAAGATACACGTTCTCTCTTGTGATTGAGAAAAATTCCAATTAAAGTTCTAATTCACATCAGTTTTATTGATATTATAATGAAATTTTGTGATAACTCATGTAGGCATTTATATAGAGTGACTTCTGTGTTTTGTATTATATTGAGTGGGCTTTATTTTTCTAAACTAAAGCAATTTGAACTATGTCATGAAAAAATATTAGAAAGCATCGTAAAGATTATGATGCGTTTGTTGTTTCTGTTATAGCATTGTGTAGTTCTATTATCTCGCTGAGCAAAATTTCATGCCGCACTTATATACATAAACATATACATATACATAAACATAAACATATACATATACATATGCTGTTACATACAAATCTGTTACATTTTACATATGTTGCACCTTTTACAGCAGCTCACCACTGCTCTAACATGATAAGTTCCTGATTTGTTCCAGGTCTCCTTTCAACTCTAAAACTCTTTGAGAAACCAGGCGCTTGACTCTGGTGACCAGCAGAAAGGAATTTTATTTTAAAAAAAACCCGTCCATTAGGATATCTACTTACAAATGACAGAAACTACTCAAACTTGTTCTGTGACAAAGTAAGAGAGCAGTCAGCTACACTGGTTCATTTTGTATGAACTGATTTCTCTAGATAATTCTTATATTCAAGGCGTGTCATTGGACAGGTGGCTATAGCTCCAGTGGTTGTTCAGCAGGGTTGGTGGTTTGATCCACAGCCTCGCCACATGTTGAAGTTGAACCAAAAGTTGCTCACAATGGTAGGCGAGCACTATTGCTACATTATTGCAGGTAATTTACCGTCTTTGGTTTTGTTTTTGGCCCAGATCATTGTTGGATCAGGGGATAATCATCATCATACATAGTGGGACCCCTTTTTGCTTGGAAATATAAATAAACATGTGACAGGAGCTTAAGTCTGTGACAGGTTCCCCAGTGAAGACAGAAAATTATTTCTGCTTGTGACTTGCTATAATGGCCAAGCTCAAAATGTACCTGAATTTAAAGAAAAATCATTAGAATTTCCTCATTACCTGAAAATAACACACATGTAGTGAATGGTCCTGAGTGAAAAGGAACACATAATTAATAATGATTAAAAGGGAATCATTAGAAGGCTCTATCTTATACTATAGCTGGAGATGCTGGGCAAGTGAATAAACAGTTGATCATCAGTAGTTCCTGTATGTAACTACATTGTCTTAATTAGTGGGCCTGAGAGAGCAGACAGACCTGGGAGTGATATCACTGTTCACATCTCAGTCCCTGAAAGAAAGGCAGTAGTAAAGAAGTACTTCCTCCAAAATTCTAACTTTTTCTGTAAGAATATAGGCTGGATACTGGTTAGATGTTCAGCCTCCCTTGGTCTCAACCCACTTTCAATGCGTTTCTGAGGTGCTTTGTGCTTGACTTGTCTTGAACTGTATGGTTTTGAGTGCAGCTTGATAAAAGTACTGATAATGATGATGTGGCTTGAACTTTACCTTATTATTGAATTCAAACAAAAAGCCACACAAACCAAATATCTTTGCAGTTGCATGTTCTCAACACATTAGGAATACATTTAATTAACGTCTGCTAAAATGCAAAGCAAAAGGTTAGACACATCAGAACTTATGCAAATCGAGTGTGTTGATGATTTTGATAAGTGCAATGAAGAAGAAATGAGAGATGTTCACTGTAGTGAGAAAGTTAGGGGGAGAGAAGGCAGATTTGTTTGTTGGAATTTTTTATGCGAGTGCAACAATTCCTGAGATCTCAAGACATGACCTATTCTGAGACACAAATCATTACACTCACTATTTACTTCTCTACTTCACCAGTGTGAGAGCATGGCTGGGCATGAGAGAGAGAGAGAGAGAGAGATCTTTCTTCTTAATATGGACTTGTTGAGTCCAGAGCAGAAGGAGCAGGACAGAGTGAGATAAAGGTCTTCTCTCCCTCTACTGCCTTTTAAGTGAGTCTCTTACCACTGTGACTAGAAAAGGGAATGTATGTTGCTAACTGGAAGGAGAAGGTGGGGGTGAAGGGTGGGGTTGGGTGGGTGAGGGGGTGGGGGGTTGGGGGGGCTATCAGTAGGAGCAATCGCAGACTGGAAGAGGGAATGTTTATCCAACACAGCGATCCCATTTTCCATGATCCTCAAAATGAAAGAGCGGCTCTGGCCTTATATGGGCAGACTGGGATTTTCCAGCCAAGCAGAGTCAGAGCATTCCTGGGAAACACCATGACTCTCTTTCTACCTCTGTCTTTATATGTCCGTCTTTTCTTCATGTATCAGGAACATTCTGTGATACAGAATTTGTCAGTGCAAGTGTCAGCGCTGTTGTTCAACAAACATTAAACCCCAGTAAAACACTGCAATTCCAGTTTATGTGTGAAATGTATGAAATATAAGCTGCATTCACTGTGCTCTTTTATAAGGTATTACAGATGAGATGGGATTATGGACATCCAACAATCTTCACTAAGGGTAAGAGAAAACAACTTGTATGTTTTGCACCTAAACATATGTTGAGAAAAAAATAATGTTCATGATTAATCTGGAAAAATAATATGTGCACATTTGAATTCAAGTAAATTCCCATAAAGACTTCTTAGATTCCACAATATATCCTCTTCTGAGATCACAACTACAACAACAAAAAGTTCTAAAGTCACAAGTTCATAACAATTCTGGATGATGTATTTAATGAATAAGCATGTGGTGCTTTGGTGACATTAATGTCTAAAACATTAGTTCCATAGTAATAAACCTATTCTATAAGCCGTTTTAAAACTGTGCCAAAGCATCTAGTTCTTCCCTAATTTGGTCATGCTTCTCCTTTAACTATATTTTGTCTTTGTGTCTGTGTTTAATATTTGCTAATATTTGATATATCTGTAGCCTGGTAGTTGAACGTAACTCAACAGCAGGCTGTAAAGCAATGTTTTGCTGCCCTCTCCAGCTGAACTGATTTCACTTCTGTTGTCACAGGGTTTGTGATCAAAAGTGTGCTCTGTTGACACCACCAGGTTCTGCAAGGTCCAGTACCTGTATACGACTAGAACAAGATGAGAAACTGTGATTTTCAGAGGAGGAGTTGTGTATCTTTGGGGAACCAGTAAAACAAGCATCTTCTCCAGAGTTGAAGGCCTTTGACCCAGAAACACCACAGCAAAGTCATCCATTTGAATCAGCCTCAACCCCAACAAACAACACCAGCAGTAAGACTACACACCTATTCCACTTCTGCCTGCCTTCTTTTGGAAATTCTTTGCATCAGTGTGATTTTGAAATAGTCGTGAAATATGGCGTTTTCAAAAATCCAGCAGCAACTTGTCTTAATAATCTATCATACTCACTGTGGATGTTTTCCAGTGGAAATTTTCTTCTTTAGAAATATTAATTCATGTTTGAAGCAATCCAGCATTAACGTTTGATACAAGGTGGGATGTTAGCATTAGCTTCCTGTATCAGCATTATATGTTTTGTACATCTATCTACCAGCTTCACCACATTTTGACCTTTTTCTAAACTCTAAGAACATCATGCTTCTTGCTTCAGGCTTGAACATCACATGAACAACCTGTCGATCTGTCGAGCCAAACTAACCCTGTCATTATTCTGGAACCAGTGTGTTTTTGATTGCACTCCAGTAAAGCAACAAAAATGTGCTAAAGTATAGTGACTGAATAAAACTGCTATTGGTTTTCTCCTCACTTCATAAGAAGAACTTGAAAGCACGTGGTTATAAATGGCAAGCATGGTCTGTTTATCAGCCTCTGTGTGTGTGTGTGTGTGTGTGTGTGTGTGTGTGTGTGTGTGTGTGTGTGCAGGGTGTCAAAGATTTGTGTTGTCTTTCATTCAGTAAATTGTCTTTTAGATGGCTTTATTTTTCAAGCATTTACATGTAGAAGGTAGAAGGGAGCAGCTGCGGCCAGACAGGAAGTTAGTATTATGTAGATCCACTGGGGGTTCAAGTCATCTCCTGTTTACCCTTCCCTAGCAAAAATGTTTGTGCTGTGCACTCCATATCTTTCACTCTCTTGTGTTTTAACACATATGCACCTCTTAACATGAAGACACTGTCACATTACATTATGGAAGCCTGTACATGTTTTATCCATCTGTTTTGAAGTCAAAGGGACTTAAAGTGATTAAATCTGCTGTCTACTATGTTTCTGTGCTCTTCTACAGTTAATGTCCTGGTCCATCCTCGCGGCCCATGGTGCAGTGCTGCATCTCTGGTCAGTTGGTAGTCTGAGATGAAGCACTGTAGCTCGGGACGGAGGACATACCAATCTGACACAGTATTTCCAGGAATCCAGACTCCTTTAGTAGGTCAACAGGGCTCTGATTTGCCTCAGACTAGGAGAATAAATAAGGAAGAATGGATCCTGTGAGAGGAGTACACTGCAGATACTAAGAGGCATCCTGCAGATTTAAGAAGAGACTCAACCTTTCCGCAAAAATTCATAATTTTTTCCATTCATGGTAATGTCTTTTTTGGGAAATATACAGAATGTATTTAGAGGACAGAAAAAAAAAAACTGAAAATTGTAGAATTCATCACAAAATGAGAACAAATCTGAAAAAGAAAGACTTTTACTTGCATCTTCTCCTCTCTCCCGGGGTCCAGTTTTCCCAGGAATCCCTTGATCCTTCAGAAACGGGGATTCCTGGAAATACTGTTCTTGGGGGCGGGGCTTATCAGCTATTCAATGTGCATGAAATCATAATTATGTTTGATGTGTGTAATAAAGTTGACAGTTTATACGGCTTTTGTGTTAAGACAAAAGAAAAACTAAAATCCTTGTTCCAGTTCTCTTCTAGATTTCATGTCGTCTTCCTGTACATGAGGTTTGAATTGTTGCCTGCATTGGAAAGATTTTGCGAATATGAAATTTACAGCTCATTGGTAAATAAACTTTGAAAACAAAGAAACGTTTGAACATATTGTCATTTACTGAGCACTGCAAAAGATGTATTTTCTCGGTGTATCTAAACATCACAAGACGCTATAGCTATAAACTGCACGTTATAATTTGATCACAGTCTTAATGTAAAATGTGTAAATTCTGTAAACTAGTAACAACAACTGTCAGATAGCAAAGTAAAAAATACAATATTTTGTTCTTCTTTCTAGAGGAAGAGTAGCAGAAGATTGAGTTCAACAACAACTGAAATGCAGTACTTAAAAGAGAACATCGATGAACTGTTCTGGTCAGATGCAAGCAAAAACAAAGTAATGAATGAATACAGTGAGAATACTATATTACTGTAGAATTGAACATTATTAAACGGTGCACTCTAAATGTGAAGCTAACAGGATGCAATGAATCATGAGATCAGCTTTAGTTAAAACATACAACACTATAATGGCATGGAAAACATGAGATATATATATAAGAATGTATAAATGTATCATTACAGAATAAATGAAAATCATAATAAAATATGCACATCATAGGTTGTTCACTCTCATTTCATTTTAAGGATGCCATGCACATCATATTGTATAAGAAAAGATTGCAGTGTGAGAAAATAACCAAGAGGTAAGAATGCAATAGACCAAAAAGACAGATAGCTGGTAATAATCTGTCAAAACAGGAGCTATCAGTAGCCTCATATCTGTGGATGAACTGATTAGAAATAGTTGCTGTAAGAGTTTAATGCTTGTATGGTTCAAAAACACAGATGGATGACAAATGAAAGGAAAACTAACAAAGCAAGATGTTGGACCATCGTGTGTGGCAGAAACAGCTTCAGTGGGTCTTCTACAACTTTCTAGAACTCTGCGATGGAACACCATTCTTTAAAGAGTTGTTTTCATAATCAATCAGTCAATTAAAGTTTATTTGTATTGCCCTTTACAACATTCCAAAGGGTGACCAAAGTGCTTCACAGTAAACAACAAGAAAATCACTTAAAAACAATACAGTAACTTAAAACAGAACAATCAATCAAACTTGTACTCACACCTACGGGCAAATTTAGAATAATCAATGAACCTCAGCATGTTTTTGGACTGTGGGAGGAGGCTGGAGTACCAACACACATGTACAGCGAGAACATGCAAACTCCATGCAGAAAGATCCAGGAAGGCTGGGACGCAAACCAGGGATCTTCTAGCTGCAAGGTGAGAAGCGCTAACCACCACTCCACTGTGCAGCCCGTAAAAATAAAACAATAAAATACACTGCAATGAAACAGCGCTAAAATATAACATCTAAAAGAAATAAAAGTAATAAAATGTCACCATGCCACTAGGTATTAAAGCCATTTTAAACAGGAAGGTTTTGAGTTGTGATTTAAAAAGACCCAGGTCAGTGATGGTGGGGGGGGAGCTTGTTCCAGAGCCTGGGTGCAGCTACAGAGAATGTTGTTCAAAATCTCCCATACTAGGTTGATTATTAAAAAGTACCGAGACTGTGACAGTGCAAGTGAACTGAGTGTGTGCATAAAATGGAACTGTCATGAGTCATGGGACACCTCGCTATCAACAGTGGCCCCAGGTTACACGTTTCTGTGATCATTACGTGCCTTTGCGATTACTCCATGGACATCAGACAAAGAAAAAAAAACCCATCACATTCTGTGTCAGTCAGCAAACAGGACAAACCTACCTGCATATCAAGGACCAGCACTGCTGCCGACAGGTGGGTCTGCAGCTAACACTAGGAAAACAAATGGTAGTTTTATTATGGAAGAGCCTCCAGTTATAAAACTAACAAATTTCTTCCTTTTTCCCCAAATGAAATTCAAGTTCAAGAGTTTCCATCACAGATACACATATTTTTTTTAAACTTAATCTTTATTCACATTTCTTAAGATTCGTACAGTTTACAAAGCACAAGTTTCCTTTCTTCTTCTTTTTTTTTTTATCAGTTGCCAGACAGAACAGCAACATGAAATTAAGCAAGACAAAACAGTACAGAGGAGAAAACAGAACAAAGTAAACAAACAAACCAAAAAAAATTCAATAATTAGATAAAGTAAAATATTAATAAATAAATAAACACATTCCACTCCAGATTGTCCATTCTCAGGTATAAACAGCAAACCAACATCGTCTTTATAACTGTATATGGTAGGCATGAAAATAGAAAGGGAGTATCCTTAAGAGATAAGTGTCACGAAATCAGTAGAAACAAAGCAGAACTGCATCCATCCTCAATCCAGGTGTTATATGTAGAGGGATCAGGTTTCCTCCATCTAAGAGTTACACACTTCAGAGCTGCTGTGAGTAAAGCGTTTAAAAGGTGTTTCTTGTGCCTTCCCATCCAGGCCTGGATGGGAGGCTACAACCGGGCCGTTGCAGAACCTCAACTGCCAGGTCTTGTGGAATATCTTGTTGAAAAATCTGTCTGAGAGCATCAAAAGGATCTTTCCAACAGATGGACAATTTGGGACACGACCAGAACAGGTGGGTGTGCTTTGGGATGAGTGTCACACAGTCTCTCCAGCATGAGCTCGGCATCATTTTAGCTGTTATTACTGGTGTTCTAAAGAATCTACTGATTACTTTCCATTTGAATTCCCCCCATGTGTTTGAATTAGTGGTTAAATGTACCTTGGTGCAAACCTCCATACAAGTATCCCGTGAAATGTCCTTGTCTGCCTCCGCGCCCCACCTCTGTTTGATCTGAAGGGTGTTGTGTGGGTTCATTAATAAAAATATGTCATATAGTTTGCCATTTACTTTTTAAAAGTTGCCTAACTGGTGCAAATAAACATGTTCATGGTTTGACCCTTTTCTAAAGCCAGAATCTAAGTTGTTGGGTATGAAGGTCTTCACACATTCAGTGCTTGCTAACGGTGAGAATTTTGGTATGCCCAAAGCCGACTTCATTTTCCTTCACACATTAAGAGTAGTCATAGTCCTTTGTGCTAGTCCCTTAGCAGAGCCATCTGAAACTGAAATATGAAGCCAGCGTGTGTGTGTCATTCTGGATCTGTCATGGCCTCAGCCTAGCCACGCCCCCTTCCAGCCATCCTCTCCTCTGCCGCTTTGTCTCTGGGATGCAGGGCAGCTGCTACGTCTACACGCCTGCAGATCATTACAATCACCTCTGCAATAAAGACATCATTCTTGTTGTTGGTCTCCACTGGACACACGGTGCGACACTGGAGCAGCCTGCCTTTCCCCTCCAGATGATCCTCTGGATAGAGGACCTGGACTCCCCCCTAGAGAGGCTTTGGAAGCCATCCCCCAGATAGGGGACGTGGACCCCCGACTGCTCCTGTAATCTGGCGTGTCCCCTGGATGTGGTGAGCACCAGTGTGAGCCTCGCCAGACTGCCGCTCCCCTGGAGCCTGCATTCTCCTCTCCCTCACCTCTAGTGAGTGGTTGCCTTTGGGGTTTTTTGTAGCGTTTTGTAAATAAATCAGTTTAACTGCGAGCTGCCTGCCGACTGCTCTGTGTTGCTCTCACTTTGGGTTCAAATTCCCCACGTATCGTGACAGGATCCATGCTATTTGAGGCTTCATTTATGAGGCCCAGAAATAATATTTCAGGTGTGGAAGCTTAAGGCCTCCATTTGACTTTGAGAGCTGCAAAGTTTTAAGTTTGACTTTTGGTTGCTTATTTTGCCATATCAATTTTGAGATCATTCTGTCCAGGTTGTCAGAAGTTGATCTTGGGATTTCGATAGGTAACATTTGAAATTAATACAGTAGTCTGGCCAGTACATGCATACGAATACATTCAATACGACTGAGGAGAGAGGAAGAAAGGTCCATCATTCTGTCACTGTTCTTAAAAAAAAAAAAATCTAATTGCATTGACCATGATTTAATGTTGGAAAGCAACAAAAGGGGAAAACTTCCAAGGGGGGTAAATACCTTCCATAGAATGTAGGTAAGAGAATCTGAAGTGTATTGATGCTCTACTAATTGCACTGAAAAATCAAAGTGTGGTTTATTGAGTGGAAAGGCCTGGTTTTACTGACAGCGTCTACTCTAATTCTACGCCATGTGGTGGGAGTCCTCCAACATGGAACCACAGTGCCATCTAGTGACGCCAGATGGTCTGGTGAGCTTTAGATTTAATTGTCACCATCACATCCATTACTCTCATTCATGATTAAATGTTATAAAAGTAAAAATATCTTTTCATTGTTACTTTCCTGTTTAATACTCAGGAAGGTATAGATGTGACCAGATCCTGCATGATGTATTCTTGGTACCACCATATTTCTATCATATTTTCATTTGTGTAACCTAAATGTTCTATAGTAATGCATGTACATGATTGATCTTGTACATGCATTACTACTTTTACACTACACACACATATATATATATATATATACACACACATATATGTACACATATATACATATATGCACAATATAAAATATATATATATATATGTGTGTGTGTGTGTGTATATTTAACAGTGCACGCACAACATATACATGCATATATACACACACACATGCATACAGCGTATTAGACCACCTGTCAGAAAAAACAAACATTTTACAAGTTTGTCAAAAACTTGTTTCAGACAAAAAAAAATGCATTTTTATTTACTAGGCAAATAAACTGGAACAACTAAATAGTCCTTATTCACATATATTAACCAAAAATTTTAATATTTTGTGAGACTTGCTTTGGATGAAACATTTGTGTGAATTGTTTCTGAATTAAATAAATCTCAGATCTGTTTAATAGGATTCAAGTAAAATTAAAATTACCAATAAAATTTCATGGCAAACACCTTGCACTGGCGGGTCTTCAATTCTTCAAATGTCAGGTAATGATGACTCGTGAGCTTGCAGCCAACAACAAAGCATTTGGTCTTCTTTGTAAACAGACTAAAGCTGAAGGGCTGCTTGGGAGCACACTTTTTAAAAATGGAGGAAATTAAATGATTCTTTCTTGTATTTTGTGGAACTCTACACACACTGGGGACATTAAATTAAGCTAAAAAGCAAGTTCAAAAAGCAGTTCAGTTTTGCAATCTCGCACACACAGAGTCTTAAGATACAATTTAAAAGAACAGACTTAAAAGAATAATTTGTGTATAAAGTTCAGTACTGCATGTGTAACACTGTGTGGTGGCAGATTAAAAAGAACAAAACAACAATGGAAGAGGTAGCATCACTGTAAAAACAAACTACTTTTGAATAGTGCACGCATATTGAAAAAAAAATGTTCAAGAAGTACAACTGGGGCCTCAGAATTGTTCGTCCCCATCAGTTATATATGTTCAGGACACAACCAGTGCTTCACATTTAAGTACGCTTTTATTGTGCAGGTGGTTGACAATAACTAGTGCTTGAAAGTCTGAGTTATGTAATGTTTTTATTGGCATTTTTGGAGAAGACCATAGGTTTTACAACAGATTTAATAATTCAGAGCTCTAGAGAGAGGGAAAGAGCCAGAGTATCATTCTACCATTGACTGTTGCTGTCAGCCGCTTATATTGTCAACAGGCAAACTCCTAATCACCATAGGAAAACAAAAAGAAAACAAGAAAAAAAAATCCAACAGTTTTGATTTTTTTAGTAAATAACATCCAGGGTTCATCATTCAGTTATGAAACAAAATGACAGAACAGGTTTTAGGTTTACATGTTTTAACATTTTCTTGGTAAAAGGAGGGAGTGAAATAATTAAGGAGTGAGAAGGGAAAGATAAGCTTTGAGACAGTTTCACTGGGAGAGAAACAAAAGGTCAGCTGACTATCTTAACTTCAGTTTCCAAAGAAACTTTACGTAAAGTCAACACTGAAAGAAGGGCAAACAGGGATGGAAGGGTGTGGGGTGTGTCTTGGGTCGGGGGCAGGGGGCTACAGCCTCCACATCCTAAAAAAATTTATTTTTCTTTCAGAGTGGAGTTTCATTATATATACACATATGATTATATAGATAACACAACTGACAAAGGCGTGTGTAAATCTATATATTTCCATTACATAGATAGTTGTGATGGAAGGAAAGACACAGACTTTCTGTTTGTCGCTTGTCCAGGAAGAGAGACTTGTTGGTCCTGGTTACCAACGCATCAGCAGCTCTGCTCAGGGCAGAGACCCATCAGAATCCTAAAGACACAGACAAAAACACAGGAAGCACTATTACCACAGTGATCTGAAGTCTACAGGTGATGGTGCCAGAGATAGACAGGTTGAACAGCCACATCAGCTGGTTATTGTCTGAAAGCAGGTGGTCAGCCGCAAAGAAAGGAAACAACAAGGAGGCAAGATTGGTACGATAAAGAATAGGAACTGTGACACAGGACATATCTTAAGTACAGTTCAATATTTCAGTTGGTCTGAACAGCCATCACTCACTTTGCATTGCTTTATCAGGTAATTTGAACACACTTTACACAGGACGGAATTCCTTGATCTAGTGCATACACATCTTGAAATAATTTCTATAGCAGTACAGATTTTTTTTCAAGACATCAAGTTTCAAAACTTTCACTCAAAAGATGTCCTTCAACACAGAGAATAAAAGTCACTGAAAATGCTTCAAAGGCCAAAGCAAGATACATCAAAGAATTATGCCATTTTTCTTCTTGCATGAAGGAAGATGAATCACTGATGTATGTTTTGACCTCTGTTATTTCATTAGCAGAAAATTAAAAAGAAAGCTTGGGGATTTTTACAAAATAATCATATTCCTAACACAAATGTGCATGGAAGGGAATGAAAATAAACACCTAAACACTGCTTAATATGAGTGACAGATTCATTCATCGCAGTAGTATTGGCTGACCGCTTTTAGTCTGATGTGTACACAGAACACCACAAAGCCATCAAATGCAATCATCTTCTCAAAACAGCTGACTGCACGACAGAAAAGTTTGTCTAACTAGTTCGTCTTAACTTTGATACACAATCAAGTAATGGTTTGGATGAATCAGGATTCTGTTAACTAAAGCAGGAATAGCATAATATGTACCACTGTAAAGCTGAGATCAACTTTAAAAATCTATAAAGGATGTCAAACTACTACTACTTGATCATGTTGCCACTCTTAATTGTGGCTGGGTCCAGTGACACTGAACCATCCCTTAGCTGTGCTACTACAGGCATCTTCTTGCCAATCTTTTATGTATCGTACATATAGGTTATTTGCAAGTTGTATGTTGTTTTAATCCTTGCTCTAAGGGGTTCAGACTCTGGGTTATTTAAAGTGTTGTGAAGCTATTTTGACCAATATTGGGGCTATAAAAAAATTACAAGCATGTATGCTTTGTAACCAAATCATAAACTGGCCATGCTATTGAAGAGTCAAGACACAGTCATTAAAATATGTGAGACATCGAAGTCTTTAAACGTGAATTGCTTCCCTCCTTGTGTGCAGACTTTGTAGTTATGATAAAAACAGCAGTCCTGAAGAGTGAAACGACAAAATTTATAATAAATATACATATGATTAGAATGAGGATTAAGGACTAAAAAACAGCCATGAACCCAGAATTAACCACATTGCAATACACTGGGATATGCAGTCTGCTTTAATGGCACTGACACAACAATAGGTCAAGCAACTGGGACGCCTAACTGAAAAAAAGATGATTTTGGAGGAATAATATTAGGATCACAGGGACACCAGAGGGCCCCAATGGCACCCTTGGTCGCAGACCTGTTGTTAAAATACAATGTCCGTCCAAAAAAAAAAAAAAAAAAAAAAAGTCGTACATTCTAATATTTTGTTGGATCGCCTTTAGCTTTGAGTATGGCACACATTCACTGAGGCATCATTTCAACAAGCTTCTGCAATGTCTCAGCTTTTATCTCTGTCCAGAGTTAGATTAATTTTCTGCCAAGATCTTGTATTTATGATGGGAGAGTTGGACCGCTGCACAAAGTCTTCTCCAGAACATCCCAAAGATTTTCAGTGGGGCTGAGGTCTGGACTCTGTGGACAACAATCCATGTGTGAAAATGATATCTCATGCTTTCTGAACCACTCATTCACAATATGAGCCCGACAAATCCCGGCATCTATGGGCACATAACGTTGCTGAATCTAGACCTGACACACTGCAGCAACCCCATATCGTAGCACTGCCCCTACAGGCTTGTAGTAGGAACCAGGCATGATGAGTGCATCACTTTATCAGCCTCTCTTCTTATCCTGATGGGCCCAGCACTTTGGAAATCTGGACTCATTAGATCACATGACTTTCTTCCATTGTTTCAGAGTCCAATCTTTATGCTCCATAGCAAACAGAATTTTTTTTTCTGACTAGCCTAACTGATCAGTGGTTTTCTCAGGGCTACACAGCTGTTTAGTCCCAATCCTTTGAGTTCCCTTTGCATTGTGCATGTGGAAGTGTTCTTACTTTCACTATTAAACACAGTCATGAGTTCTACTGTTGATTTTTTCTTGAAACCTGTCACATTTTAGCAGCATCAGGAAATGGTATGTAGTGATAAATGAGACAAATCAGAAAGTGAGCATTTGGTGTATGCGTCACTGTCTTCAAAGTCGCAGGTTCTGCTGGTCCGTACAAAGGCACAACCATTAAACACACAAACACTGTATTGCCAAAAGTATTAGGACATCTGCCTTTACATGCACATGAATTTCAATGACATCCCATTCTTAATGTGTAGGGTTTAATATGGACTTGGCCCACCATTACAGCTATAACAGCCTCAACTCTTCCGTGAAGGCTTTCCCCAAAGTTTAGGAGTGTGTTCATAGGAATTTTTTTGACCATTCTTCTAGAAGCGCATTTGTGAGGTCAGGCACTGATGATGTACGAGAAGGCCTGGCTCTCAGTCTCCACTCTAATTCATCCCATAGGTGTTCTATCAGGTTCAGATCAGGATTCTGTGCAGGCCAGTCAAGTTCCCTCCACACTAAATTTTGTCATCCATGTCTTTATTGACCTTCCTTTGTGTGCTGGTACACAGTCCTGTTGGAACAGGAAGGGGCCATCCCCAAACTGTTCCCACAAAGTTGGGAGCATGAAACTGTCCAAAATGTCTTGGTATGCTGAAACATTAAGAGTTCCTTTCACTGGAACTAAGGGGCCAAAGCCCAGCCCCTGAAAAACAACCCCACATCATAATCCCCTCGCCACCAAACTTGGCACAGTGCAGTCAGGCAAGTACAGTTCTCCTGGCAACCACCAAATCCAGACTCATCCATCAGATTGGCAAACAGAGAAGTGCGATTTGTCGCTCCAGAGAACGTGTCTCCACTGCTCCTAGAGTCCAATGGTGGTGTGCTTTAGACCACTGCATTGCATTTGGTGATGTCAGGCTTGGATGCAGCGGCTCAACCATGGAAGCCCATTCCATGAAGCTCTCTGTGCTGCTCCTGAGCTAATCTGAAGGCTCCACAAAGCTTGGAGGTCTGTAGCAATTGACTCTGCAGAAAGCTGCCAATTTCTGCAGACTGTGCACCTCAGCATCTGCTGACCACGCTCTGTGGCCTTATGTGGCCTACCACTTTGTGGTCGAGTTGCTGTTGTTCCCAATTGCTTCCACTTTATTAGAATACCACAAACAACTGACCGTGGAATATTTAGGACTGAGGAAATTTCACAAATAGACTTAGGTAGCAACGTGTCTTGGTACCACGCATAAATTCACTGAGCTCCCGAGAGCAACCCATTCTTTCACAAATATTTGTAGAAGCAGTCTACATGCTCAGGTACTTGATTTTATACACCCGTGGCCATCAAAGTGATTGGAACACCTAAATCCAGGTCCCAATACTTTGGCCAATATAGTGCATCTCTACCACAGCAGGAACCATCAACTTGACCAGCAAAGAGGTCCTGTAATCTCCAAAGACAAATGTCGCCACAACAGCCCCCATACCCTTACTTACACAGCAACCCAGAGGCAATTTCAGTGCCCTGGAAGATGCACAAAGACCCAGACACTGGTCCTCTTGCTTCCAAGTTTCAACCAGCTGGGTTTATTGATTTGTACAAATGTAAAGAATAAATTGCTCTCTCATCAATTTACACGTGACGGCTAACAGAACTTTTCCTGAAATCCATGTCGCAACTGGTTTGACTTTGATGCAGCTCAAAATTATGACACTTTGTCAGTAAGACTAACTAGAAAATTTCTGAAAATTTTTGAGTGACAGTGCAACATCTGCCAGTTGACATGTCCTGCTATAATGACAAAAAGCATCATTTTAAAGTACATTTTTACATGGATAAGCCAGCATATTTCATAAACTCTGACCAGTTCCTTTTAATATCTTTGAGCTCTTACTTCACAGAATCCTGTTGACTCCCTGTAAATACCAGTGTTTGTCGAGGGCTATGGAATTGAGGCAGTTTTTTAAATCAAAAAACTTTGAACCCAGGTCACAATAGAGCTGGGTAGAGACTATGATTTTGAAAGTGAACCCAAACAAATAATGGTTTGTCCAGCAAGGTGAATGAGAAAGAGTCAGAAAGAAGCACTGCTTGGAAAGCTCCATTGAATATCAGGTTGATATCGTTTAGACAGTCGACCACAGGAGGAAGACATGAGGTGGTGTGTTCATTTTAAAAAGCCATCAGTGGCTAGTAAGCCTTTTCTACCATTTCAGAATTTGTATTTTGAGAGAGTAGTGTACCTCAATACATCCTGATCACTAACTAGGGGCTTTAACTTTACCTTGGGTGCAGAGAGAGGAGTAGACTAAAGATGATCTCATAGAACAAACAGTCACAGCTCAAATACAATAAGTCCTATTGAAAAATGCTTTTGACTGTGTGAGGCAAAATCTTGTTTTGAATAAGCTCATGTATTTCCATGTGCTTAGTGTACATTATATAGATTTGGTGGGAGGTTAATGAGACTCTCAGTTTCTGATTTTCACCCAACATTTTGGAGAACAGAGTGTCAATGAGTGGTGCACTTTATGCTCTGAGAGGATTTATGAAAAAATGGAAGTCGTGCATCCTGCAGCAATGAGAGGCACACTGGGTGAAAGAGGACAAAAATGCCTAGAAATGTATGTATAAATCATTTGTGTAGAGTGTAATTCATGGGAGAGGAGACAATGGTAATTGCACTTTTTCTAAATTTTTTCTGGTCAAAATTTAGAGTGGGGGATGAAAGGGTGATGTCAAGTGTGACCCACTCTAACTGAAGGAAAAATTAGAATTCAAAACAAAAACTCATGAAACTTAAACTGCAACTGCATACAAACAGTAAAAGATATTATCCCACGGCTTTTGACAAATAACATTCAAAGCCGTGTGGCCTAATCAAACTGAATGAAGTTTTTACTGTAAATTATGCCAGATTTACAGGGTTCCAAAGATGACTGGATTTTGGCAGTTGCCCTGTCAACTTCCCATTCATTGCGGCGGGGATTTTTAAAACAGTTTTTGGCAAATTTAGTAAAAACTGCGTGACGAATTACAACCAAACGTCATAGCACAGCATTCCTGATTGAGCTGTTAGTTTTGATATACAATTTGTTTGGTCTTTCTCAAAGCCGCATGATGAGCTACGCAGTGAAAATCACTCCGGAAGAATGGATAAGAATAAGGCCAAGGAATAGTAATAGAATTGTAATAGTAAATGTGCTTGATGACAGTTTTGAATAATTTCACATCTTATTTATACCACAGAGATCAGTGTCAATATCTCAAACTTTAATGTTTTCTTTGACAAAAATAAACATTTAAATGATTGAGAAGCTTAAACGTCCCTTGATGCTATTAGAACGTCAAGAAATTATTCAAGCTGTTAACTATGCAAAGCAGCAGATCAAAGGGACCAGAGAGGTTCCTTGAAGAATTGCACAACTGCTTTCATTCCAAACAATTTGTCATCATATGTTCCGTATGCCAACAAACCCTGAACGATAACACAAGCAGTTATTTTGATAACAAAAACCACGTTGCAAAAGTGGCCTTTCCAGCCCCCAAAACCCTGTTTAAAAGCATGAAAAACAGCAACCTTGCACTTGTTGAAAATCAGTATTTAAACATATTTTGTCTTCAGAATGTGTTCAAATATGATAAATATGAAGGCAAAAGCTGTTTCCAGTCACTTTGTGTCAGGGAATTCAATAGAGGGACACGTCCCTTAGACAGGATCTGCCATCCTCCTACCCCATCCCAATCCTTTCATCCCCCCACTCAACCGGTTGAGGCAGATGGCTGCCTTCCCTGAGCCTGGCTCTGTCGGAGGTTTGTTTTCCCCTCCTTATTTTAGGAGGGGAGGGATTTGTTTTCTTTCCACTATCGCCGACTGCTTGCTCATAGGGAATCCAATGGCAACTTTGGACTGTTGGGTTCTCTGTTTCTCTGTTTAAAATTCATGTTCTATGTTAAGTGCTGTGAGATGACATATGTTGTGAATTTGCGCTATATAAATAAAATAGAATTGAACTGAATTTGATTGTTATGCCTTACAGTTCATGAGCATTCTATGATTCAACTGTAAAATTCTAACCAAGACTTTTTTGATAGGGGAGTGTACACAGTAATAATCTATATTTCTTGAATTTGCCTACGTACGGCATCAATTGACAGTGGAATTCTCTCAAGTTCATCTGTGGCAGACTCATTAAGCACATCCTTGAGTATGCATAGTGAGCTCCCTGCACTGGTATGGAGATTCTTGGACATAGCAATACGGTGTGCAATGCTGTAACGTGCACAGAGTTCCTGCTCTTGCTTCAAACAAGAAGGCGTCAGGCAATTTTGAAGCCCTTAACTTTTGGAGTAATTTTTGAAAGTATTTAACATGTTTGTCTTTAGAAGCAGAGTGTTTATTTTCTGAATGTGTTCTCATTTTTTTTCACGTGCCAGCACTTGCTGCAACCAGCACATTGAGGTTTTGGTCTTACTTTTCATTGTCAATGCAAGAAAATCCATATTTAATGGAGTCGTGGTCGCATTTTTTAAATTCACCATACAAATGCTCAAAAGAGCTTAACCTTACTGATCTATCAACATTACTCTAGGATACTGTTGTCATGACAACATTGTCAGCAGATGGCTGCACCAATGTGCTGTCTCATGGAAAACATCTATCCATCCATTATCTATACATTGCTTAATTCTCATTAGTGTCGCGGGGGGGCTGGAGTCTATCCCAGCTGACTAAAGCTTGTTTTATGCTTGCTGCGTCCGCAAGGTCCGTGCAGACGAATTGCGTCATTTTAGCAGCCACACCCCCTCACACGTCCCTTGTTAAGTGGAAAATTTCCATGTCGCACACCTCCAAATTTTTCTATGTGGACAGAGACACGCAGAAGGCTGGCGGAAGAACAAGAGCTCCTAGCAGCTGAAGTCCAGAAATATGTGCATTTATACAATTCATCACACAGAGATCACCGTGACAACTGGGTTATGAACAATTCATGGTGTGAAATTATAACTGTTGAAATGCAACTATTCGGTAAAATGCCATGTTGTAGGTGGTGTAAACAATGGCAAACTACTTCTACTCTGGCTTAGTACTTCAGAAGACCAGGTAGATGTGTGTTTGCGATACACTGGCCCTGCATTGTGGGAGCAGACGCCGCATGGAGTATAAAGTCACACACGGTCTGTCGAGTGGATTTCCAAGCGTCTTATTTCCGCACTGCTCATTTGTGCAGAAAGCATAACCCAGCCTTTAGGGTGAAGACAGGGGACACCTTGGACAGGTTGCCAGTCTATAGCAGGGCCACACACAAAGAGACAAATACAATCACATTCACACCTACGGACAATTTAGAATTATCAGTTAACCTCAGCATGTTTTTGGACTGTGGGAGGAACCCGAGAAAACCCACGCATGCACAGGGAGAACATGCAAACTCCATGCAGAAAGGCCAGGACGCAAACCAGGATCTTGTAGCTGCAGCAGCACCCATGGGAAACATATGTACTTTAAAATTAAAACACAGAAAAAGGTTTAACTTTCCTGCTATCTACTTTGTTTTATCCTCACGCAAACATCTGCAACCTACTCAAAACAGCACTGCGACCCATCAGTTAAGAACCAATGGCTTTAAAAATAACATTTGTCTGCGGGCAGGTTGTTAAAAATCTTTCATCTAGAAAACCACAGGCTTGGTTATTCACTAATACAATGCCTCTTGAAAAATAGTTTGCCGAGCTTCAGCTTTCATAACTTGTACATCGATTCTTTGTGAGCTGGACTGTTAGGTCAATTACAAAACAGTACTTAATCTTTTGATCACATATGGGAATGCACTGAGGCTTCAGAAATGACTTCATTCAACTTCTGCATACTGTGATATCCCATACATACCCTTTATTCCCTGGGAGTACTACGTTGTGGTTTGCAGTGAGTCACAGCTGGTCATAATCAACTTGACATAATGTGTAGATAATTCAGGTCACAGTCCATTAACACAGGAAAACAAGTGTGCAGTAAGGAGGGAAAAACCAATCAACAATCAATGAACACTATCTAGTTTGGAGAGGGTAAGTTAATGAAGAAACACTGCAGAAAAGTCAGAGTTGTTTGATCAGACCATTTTGTCAGTATTAAAACAGTGTCACAGCGGAGAAAGCCCGTCTTCAAGCCCCCACAAAGGAACAGAATATCATGGCAACAAAGTTAGTAGTCAAATTCCCCAAGGACGTCTTTGCCTCTGCAAGACAGACCAATTGTATCAATAATTTTTTTAGGGTGCCTCCTCAAACTTATAATGCTGTTTGGCATCATAATTCCAGCATGTATCAAGAGATGTTTTGCTACTGATTTCCAATTTGCTGTTCATGTATTTTTTTTCTTTGTGTTTTTAATAAAAGGGGCACTGGGGTATGGGTTAGGGACTAAAACAATGTCTAATAGTCTTTAATGCTAAATGAATGTATGAGCAATTGGTGTCTGTAAAAAACGTCACTTGGCTGTTTGCTACTAACCTTTCATGTTAGGCTTGGGTTTGTCAGTTTGCTTGCCTGTGGGGGTTTGTGCCTGCTGGCCCTGGCCCCCAGAGGAGGCCCCCTGCTGAGCTGCTTTCTGTTTCAGCATGGTCCAGTCAAATGTGTAGTCATACTGATGATTCAGAGTCCTAAAACACATAAACATACTATATCAACATAATATGCATAAACAGTTATACACAGTCAGTTGTTTGAAAGAATTAACAAAGGGCAGAAGGGAAGGAATAGACGAACTAAGCAAGTAAAAACTGCAGAGCATCAGAAACCAGAGCTGAATAGAAAGGAAAGTCAGACAGGGAGCTGGAAGAAAGGAAAAAAAGGACAAAAAAGGTAGAAAGATATTTACTCATAGATGCTGAAAGTATACACATTCTGGACTTAAAGTATGTGCCTAATGACTGCTATATTCATGTATTTATACTCCCACAATTATAAACAATCAATGAAGGAGAGGGAGCATGTTCAGTTAAGCCCAAAAGCCCAGTGTTTTTTGGAGTGTGTCCTTTGAGATACTGGTAACAGAATTATTTAGATTCATAAGGATATCCTTGATGGTGATCCTTGG
This sequence comes from Amphiprion ocellaris, assembly GCF_022539595.1. Lineage (NCBI taxonomy): Eukaryota > Metazoa > Chordata > Actinopteri > Pomacentridae > Amphiprion > Amphiprion ocellaris. The sequence continues at coordinate 26,942,200 of NC_072778.1, read as the reverse complement.
ATTCTTGCTAGTGCGGGTCACGCTTCCTACCACTCAATTTCAGATTCTTCAAAGTGTGAAATTTCTTGTACTTGTTGATTTTGCTTTTCACGATTGGCTACTTGTACATAGAAACACTTGGACATAGCCTTATGGCCTTACCCATTTCATGAACAGCCACAAATTTCACTGTTAATCAAAATCTGGCATGGTTATGAATAATTTTGGGCTTCACTGTAGCAGGAGACAAAGACAGGAGTTCAGAGACTGCAGAATTGTACTTACGATTAACAGTTAATTTTGTCAAAGTTATACAGAAAAAAGTATCAGTCAATCAACAGTGACATCAAAACTGGTAACAATTGCCAGCGTATTTACCTGAAGAGGATGCGAAACAGTTGACGCAGATACATGTAGTCCGGAGCCTCTTCAAAGCGCAAGCCACGGCAGTAGTTCAGATACATGGCAAACTCTGCTGGGAAACCCTGGAAACATGCATTCATACAGCAGAGTTGTGTGGATGTAGAGTAAGATATGCGAACCACTGACCACAGTCCTTGTTTAATGTGTTTTTACCTTACAGAGGACCTCAACAGGGGTGGACATCTTCTTTTCTGAGATCTTCTCATACTTCTGCTTCTTTGTGGCAGCCTGAACAAAACACAAAAACACTAATATTACTAGCAATATACTGCCACTGAAATGTCTTGAGGTTTATAATCTCTGTGACACTATCAGCATCAGCACATTAATATTTGCAACACATATGGGTTATCCTATCTCAAATTATCAAAGTTTTGAGACCATTTCAGCTGAGCTTTGATTTGCCTGTCATTTTTAGAGCATAAACTATCATTTATTTAAAAGTATGCTGTATTTTTTCAATTTTAGCTCGATGTACCAAACACTTTTGTAGAAAGATTTTTTTTTTAAATTGTCAGTTGATCCACTTTCAACACATTTTTCGCACATTGAAATTTGAGGCTATGTTGAAACGACAGCATATCAGGAACTACTAAGATAAAAGCCTAAAATATTCCCTCTTCCTTTTAATTATATCATGGCACTCAAATATGTAACATTGGACAAGCAGCTCAAATAATTCCTGACTATTGATGAGTTGAAATAAAAGTTTTTTTAAAAAGTTGAAGTAGTCATGTCTTTACATGACTACTTCAACTTTTTGAGAATATACTACGAAAACAAATGATGTTGCAGAAGTAAACCAGTGATTTTTTTTCCCCCTGAACCATATGTAGTTGCATGACACAATAATCCAACACAAAGCAAACGGAATACTTTTTAATGTTAATATTGAATATTTATCACAAAAATGAAAAAATAATATTTTAATTTAACTTTCATTGCTGATTAAGCAGATATGACAAGTTGTAGCGCAAAAAGAAAAATATTGCTAGATAGCCTATTCCAAGTAGAAGACAGTTCTGGAGTTTCGAAGCTGTTCTGTAAATGCGATTTTGAAAATCTTTTTTTAAATTTAAAACAAGGGCCTATTTTTTGTTTTTGAACCCCACTTTGTAGGCTGGAGAAATGGACCGAACTGTGACTTCACCTATTACAGCTGCTGAATTTATCTACTTATTGCAGGTGTTTCCTCTAGATTCATTTAGCAGCTGTGGGCCACCATTCCTAAATCCTAGCTGCTGCTTCTTCAAATTTCTCTCTCTTTTTTTAAAATTGTCTCAAATACTCCACCGCTGCATGTCTCCACCTTCACAGTAGAGTTCTGCACTGTGTCAGGTACTCAGGAGTACTAAGGTAAACTACAGATAACTATCTTGCTCACTATCTACTCTTTGATACGTCGGGTTAATACGACATTAATTCCTCGCGAGAGCGCGGCCTTGAAAGTGACGTCACGTCAAGCATCCAGGCATGAGGTCAGAGTCAGAGGAGTGTCGTCTGGGAAAATAGGGCAGCGACTTACCAGAGAAAAGTTATTAGCTTAAGATAACTCGTAAGTTAAATAAACATTCGCAAAATATTGATTTCCAGCTAACATTACGTAACATATCAATAGCTTTAGTTAATTGGGCCTGGTGAAAACTCAGTGTCGCTAACATGAGTAAACTACATGATAGCAATAAGCCAATATCTACACACCATGATGTAACTGCTGACTGCATTTTCAGATGAGCTTGTTCCAATTTTTTTTTTCATACATTCAGCCTTTAAAAAGCTATTTTCAACTGGCCAATAGGTTGTACAAGTAAAATCTGCAGTCAAATGTCATTTGTTTACGTCGCCACGGCTCCCGGCTCCCGCCATCGCTACTGAAAAAAAATCCTACAGGAAACACTGTATTGGAACAGATGCTTGAAGGTAAATTCTTATGCAGGTACCAGAAAAATGCATGTACCTACGCTTAAACTCTGTGAGGATTTGAGCGAGTTTGACAAAGGCCGAACTGTGATGGCTAGACGGCTGGGTCAGAGCATTTCCAAAGCTGCAGCTCTTGTGGGGTGTTAATGGTCTGCAGTGACCAGCATCTATCAAAAGTGGTCCAAGGTAGGAACAGTGGTGAACCAGTGACCTGCTTTAGTAGTGTTTTGCTGGAAAACCCTGGGTCCTGTCATCCATGTTGATGATACTTTACACGTACCACCTACCTAAACATGCTGCAGACCATGTACAAACTTTCATGGAAACAATATTCCTTGATGGCTGTGTGGCTTCTTTCAGTAGGATAATGCGCCATGCCACAAAGCAAAAACTGTTCACGAATGGTTTGAGGAACACAACAGCGAGTTTGAGGTGCTGACTTCACTTCCAAATTCCCCAGATCTCAATCCAATCAAGTAACTGTGGGATATGCAGGACAAACAAGTTCGATCCATGGAGGCCCTACCTCACAACTTTCAGGACTTGAAGGATCTGTTGCTTACATCTTGGTGTCAGATACCACAGCACACCTTAAAGGGTCTAGTGGAGTCCATGCCTCGACGGGTCAGGATTGTTTTGGCAGGAAAAGGGGGACCAACACAATATTAGGCAGATTGTCATAATGTTATGCCTGATCTGTGTATATACACTCACCAGCCATTTTATTAGGTACACCTGTTCAGTTGCTTGTTAACACAAACAGCTAATCAGCCAATCACATGCCCGCAATTCAATGCATTCAGGTATGTAGACGTGGTCAAGACAACTTCTTCAAGCTCATTCAACACCACTGTGGCTGAGCGGAAATCACTCCAGCTTGTCATCAGAACTGCAGAGAAAGTTGTTGGCTCTGACCTCCCATCTATGGACACCATATATACACATGCTGGTGGAAAGCGCAGAATATTCTGAAGGGCAAACACCATCCAGCTCATGGCCTGTTTCGGTGGTGGAACTTGGGCTACGGCCTAAGACACAGCAGACCAGTGAGCATCAGAGCCCGTACAGCCCGTTTTCACAACAGCTTTTTCCCGGCCACCATCAGACAAGTGGCATTGGACATCAAGGAGGGGAGGTACTACAACACAGCAGAACATCAAAATATTGCAACACCACACAAATTACAAGGGACAAATGTGCAACACTCTCTCAATGTGCAATAAGTATTTTACCGATTGTTGTGTTTTTTATCTATTTATGCTAATATTTGTATTTGATTTGAATTTATTGAAACTTTAGTGTGATTTATTTCAGGGTTCTTGTTTCTTTTTAATTGCTGCTAAATTATTCTTATTTTGACTCGGAGTAACGTACAAGAATTCCAATGTACCTGTACTGCGATGTACCTGTGCAAATGGCAGTGAATTCTATCCTATCCTATCCTATTCTATCAGATTGGGGAAGAAAGAGGTTTTGAACAGATCTGGGATATAATGAATTCAAAAATAGATCGATCACACAAACTTTCATCGAGTGCAAGTCTCTGGGAATAGCTAGCAACTATTTGCAGCTCAATAACAAGAGGCTGTTGAAAAGAACATAAAACAATGGCAGCAAGAATGCAAGCTGTTATCAGGGCCAAAGGAAGTCATACAAGATTTTTGGGTAACGTGTGAACAAGGACTATTTAGCTCTTCCAGTTTGTTGTTGGCCTAATAAATAACAATACTATCTTTAATTTGAAACAAGTTTTTTACAGATTTGTATATTTGTGTTTTCTCGTTTTTATGACAGGTGGTCTAACAAATTTGTCAAGCATTGTATACATACATGGAATGTACATGCCTTGACATATATTTAATCATAATCTGATGTGAGCAAGACTTAAGTGGTAAAATTATTCTCATGATCATTGTAGAAACTGATCGGGTTCAAATGGATTCTCTTAATTTGCGTTCCTCTGGGAATAAACTTGGCCTTCAAGACCAATGTCATAAGCTAGACTATGCGCAAAAAGTTAAAGTGGGAGTACGTGTATATTTATAGCAATTACTTAAGACTTTACCTTCAACCATTTCTCCCATGAAGTATATTTATGCAGCTTCTTCAGCCTACAAAGTAGGCTTTGGAAGCATGATAAATTTTTAAACTCCAGAGATTCTACATAAATTATGTAGAAACATCTTAGTTTTTTATGGTACAACTTGTCATACCTTCTCAATTAGTGGTGGAAGTTCACTAAACAACTTTTGTTTTTCATTTTTCCTTTTTATGATCAATTATTTCACATTAAAAATAGCCTAAATCTATTATGAACAATGCTTGAGAAATCAGAGACAGTCAAACAGAAGGTCCCTGATGATTTGAGATGGAGTGATCCTATGTGGTATCAAATATCTTCGATAGGATTACAACCACGTTGACATGACCGTCCATCAGCTGTTGTTGTAGTAACACAATTTACAACTTGTGCTTGGTGGCTTAAAACTATTTTGCTAATTTTGTCTGGAGCATATCTATGCATATGACAAATTTCCAATATTCACCAGTTTTATGTGTTAATAAAACCAACTAACAAACAAACATACAAAAAGACAAGAAAAAAACCTTTGCTCCAGTGAGTAATTTGTACCTTAATCATTTACGAGTCAGTAATATTTTCCTACCTTTAATCCCTGCCATGGCAGACTGGTTCTGTTGAAGTACATCAGCACGTAGCCTAATGACTCCATGTCATCACGGCGACTGGAGACAACCACATTATTAACAGTTGAGTACAGAAGCAGGCCATTAGTGTCTCTGACATAGTAAAAGTGTAGAGTATTCACTTTTTTACTGTTACTGTCAAAAAAATAAATACTGAGAGGCAGGTTGCAGCAGTGTTGGTAACAACAACACTCCAACTCCACTTAAAAACAATGTTTTCTCATATTTATTTTCATGTCACCTTATTTATTTTCATGTAACTTTATTTATTAACATAAAGACATTCAAAAGATATTTTAAAAGGAAATAAAAGGATTACATTACTCTTTGAAAATTAAGTAACTGTGTGCACAGACCTCTGTTCAATGCCCAAGTGTGCGTTGATGGAGGCATAGCGTGCTGTGCCCGTCAGATTCTTGTCTTCTCTGTAGGGGATGTGCTGTCGTGTTCGGTTGTCTCTGTACTTCTTCGCCAAACCAAAGTCAATAAGGAACAACTGACAGAGAGAACACATGGTGGTTATTAGTCAGTGATGCCAACCAGTGATAATAATCCAAAAGTACTAAAAAGATCAAGATGTATAAAATTACTATAACACATTTTCTTCATTTAAAAAAAACATTAGCTGAGTCCTGCTGTGAAACACAAATGAAAAAAAACAAAAAAAATTATTGCACAATGAAGATATCCTTATGACAGCATCACCATGATTGTCATCAGGGATGAGTTGTCAAATCAACAATTATGTCCCAAAACATGAAATTAACTTACACTCACATGCCATAGTAGACTTTTCACTTACGGCTGATTTTTATGAAACAATGCTTTTTTTTAAATCTGTAAACAAACTTTTACGACTTTATAAAAATGAACACAAAATTAGGCAATTAGCATTTTTCCTTTATAAAACATTGGCTGTAGGACCACACTCACTCAAATGCTTTTTCTACATGGCTAAAAGTTGTCTGCTACAGATAATACATGATTTATGCATGTAATAGACTCAGCAGTGGAATGCAGTTCGAGCTCCTCTGACCCAGCGTATACCTGACTTTGAGGTGCTCTGTTTTGCATTTACTTTATCAATCATTACTGCTGCAAATTCTTTTAGTGTCCTGGGTGGCTAATTTGTTCAGTTAAGCAGTGGGCTTTCCTAAACCTATGCTGTTCTTTAGTCAGCACTTGTGCTGGACTCTCTGACAATTATTTCAGCTATCTCCACTCAATTTTTTATGATTCTGTTGTGTGTAAATGTGCTGCAGAATCAAGTTCTTTTCCATCCAAGGTGTGCTCAGTGATCAGAAACACAAAAGACTATAGACCTACCCCCAACCACACAATGCTTGCAATGTAACAGCTAATCTAAAGTTTAGATTTGCTTGGTTGTTGAAAGATGGACAGGTTTGGAGATCAATAACAAGATTTTTCTTAAATTGATTGGTTAAATAGTTCTTCCTGCATGTTGCCCTGTGTGGGCTTATTCAGCAACAAGTCTGAAACAGGTATTATGGTCAGTATGTCTACATATTTGTTTCGATTCAGTTGAAGTAAAAATACATATATCCCATACAGTTGTTGCTCAATACAAGTTGTGCACGAGTTCTAGAACTGAAGATATAGATCGACCGTTTTTAAAGAATAAATACTGACACGACAACCAACACCGCCGGAAAATGCTTTAAAATTTGTTTTCACACAATGACAAGAAGTGTTGTTAAAAGTAAAACAACCAGAAACGAAGTAAAAGTTGGTAAGACCTCCATTACATAGTTTTCTGCATTTTTAGAAGGAAATGCTACTGAAATTGTTTTTCCACACGCTGAAGATACCATAACATGGCAACCATGTTATATATACGTTTAAGCTTCATGTCCATACGCACTTGAAATTTTGTTGTTACCAAGCTGCATATCTTAGATTTTAGGTGTATCTTCTCCACATACACTTTAAATAGAGCATCATACTGGAAAATCTATTAGCTTTCACAATTGTCATATTACTCATTATTACACATGCTGCTTCAGCAAAGTGCTTATCAATCCACATTTTAAATACACTAGCAATTAGTTTTAGGCTTTAATGGAATTAGGCGTTCTTATTTGTATAGGTTTTTGTTGACAGGATTTACAGTGCTGTCAATGGGTACATTAGCTGTGCACCACACACATGAAATATGGATAAATATAGAAACGTTAACAACACAGAAAATCCAGGTGATACCTAAAAATAACACAACCATGCTTGGGCAACAGAAGAAGTAGCAGAGAACGTCAACGGTTAATTCCTGATGAAGCATGCTATATGTATATTGGCTTGAGAAAGTATAAAGGAATATTGCAGTTCCTATATCTATAAGACCTTTGGCTGTGGGACTTTCATTTTTTGTGGATACCAGACTGCCTGATCAAACTCTTGTGGGGTCCCTGTGTGGATAAAAAAAAAATCAAAATAGTGTGGGTAAATAAGTTTAGGAAAAAAAAAAAGGAGTCAGGGTGTCCCTGGTATGTGTCACACAGAGACATACATTTTTTAATTCTGGTTTATTGAAAACCTATATGACCCCTGTGAAAAAGTAATTGTCCCCCTAAATCTAATAACTGGTTGGGCCACCCTTGGCAGCAACAACTGCAGTGAAATGTTTGCAATAGCTTGTGGTCAATCTTTCCCATCACCATGTCATGTCTGCAGAATAGTTTTAATTCGGCCACATTAGATGGTTTTCAAGCATGAATTGCCCTTCTAAGGTCTTGCCACGTGATCTCACTTAGATTCAAGTCCAGACTTTGACTCTGCTACTCCAAAAACATTAATTTTGTTGTTTGTGAGCCATTCAGGGGTGAATTTGCTTGCATGCTTTAGGTCATTGTCATGCTGCATGAAACATTTTTGTTGAGCTTTAGGTCATGAACTGATGGTGGATGTTCTCCAGGACGATTTTATGATAGAGAGCAGAATTCATGACTCCATCAATTATGACAAGTCATCAAGGTACTGTGGAAGCAAAGCTGTCCCAAACCATCACACTACCACCACCAAGTTTCACTGCTGGTATCATGTTCTTCTTGTGGATTGCAGTATTAGCTTTATGCCAGTTGTAACAGGACCCAGGTTCTCCCAAAAAGTTCCATCTTTGACTCATCAGTCTACAGGATGTTTTCCCAAAAGTCTTTCAGCTCATCCAGATATTTTTTGCAAATGCCAGACAAACCTTTATGTTCTTTTTGGTTAGAAGGTTTACATCTTGCAACTCTCCCATGGATGCCATTTTGGCCCAGTCTTCCTTATTGTAGGATCATGTACACGGACCTTAACTGAGGCCAGTGAGGTCTGCAGCTCTTATGTTTGTCTGGGTTCTTTTGCGATATCCTGGATGTTGATGCACTCTTGGAGAATTGTTGGTAGGCCAACCACTCCTGGGAAGGTTCACCACTGTTGGATGTTTCTCCATTTGTGGATAATGTCTCTCACTGTGGTTTGCTGGAGTCCCAGAGCCTCAGCAATGGCTTTGTAAGCCTCCAGACTGATAAATATCAACAACTTTGTTTTGCATCTGTTCTTGAATGTCTTGAGAACATGGTAACATGGTCCTTTTTGAGACCCTTTAGCTAATTCACAATCCCAGACAGGTTCTATTTAGTGATGTTTAGATTCAACAAGCCTTGCAGTAATGAAACATGGGTGTGGCTATTGAAACTGAACCCAACTTCAAATAAATTTGCTCATTTTGCAGATTGGTAGCTTAGGCTAAAGGGGCAATTACTTTTTCACATCACATAGAGCAAGGTAGGGCTGGAAAGCATAGTTTCTACAATAAATTAAATCATTTAAAAAACTGCCTTCTGTGTATACTTGGGTCATGTTTGTGTTATATCAAAATGAGTTAAAGATCTGAAACAATTAAGTGTGATGTGCACAAATGGAAGATATCTACAGCACACGCACGCACCCACACACCCTGTTCAACTGCTCGTGAACTGCTCAGCCAATCACATGACAGCAACTCAATGCATTTAAGCATGTGAGCATGATCACTACCAGCTTCTGAAGTTCAAACCCAGCATGTGACTAGGGAAGAAAGTTGACTTAAGTGAGTTCGAACATGGCATGGTTGTCAGTGCCAGACAGGTACTATTTCACAAACTGCTGTTCGACTGGGATTTTTACATACAACAGACTCTAAGGAGTAATGAGAATGGTCCGAAAAACAGAAAGTATCCAGTAAGCAGCAGTTCTCTGAGCAAAAATGCATTGTTGATGCCAGTGGTCACAGGAAAAAGGCCAGACCAGCTCAAAATACACTACTGGTCAAAAGTTTTAGAACACCTCTATTTTCCCAGCTTTTTATTAAAGTAGTTTAATTCCAATGAATAGCTTGAAATGGTACAAAGGAAGTGGTGAACTGCCAGAGGTTAAAAAATGTAAGCTTACCCAATACCGAAAAATAACATACATTTCAGAATTATACAACAAGGCCTTTTTCAGGGAACAAGAAATGGGTTAACAACTTAAAGCTGTTGTGCAGCAATGGAGGTTGATCAAGCCTTCAAAATTGGTGCTACCAAATCCTACCGGTGTCCCAACTTTTCTTGATCACTTATAACCACCTCTGTCTGCATAAAAGTAGTGTTGGAACACACCGTGGCACCATTGTTTGAACATTATTGTACTGCAGAAAGCTGCCATAAAAATGACAAGAAATAGGGAATTAATAGAAGAGAGACAGACCATCATAATACTTAAAAATGTAGGTCTTTCCGATAGAGAAATTGCAAAAAAAAAAAAAAAAAAGTCACGGTGTCAGTGAGTAAAATTTTCTTCACCACAAAAAGGCTCTCAGAAACTGAAGGAAACTATGACAGGAAGAGGTCTGGAAGACTCAAACCCAAAACAGAATCAGAAGACAAGTTTGTGAGAGTCAGCAGCTTGGTGATAGGCAGCTCAAAGGACAACATCTTCAAGCACAGCTTAATAGTGGTCGTAGTAAGCAAGTCTCAGTTTCAACTGTGAAGAGAAGACTTCGAATTGCAGGTTTGGCAGGTCAAGCTGCAGCAAGAAAAGCCATAAAAAGAGGCTTGCCTGGGCCATCAAACACCGCCAATGGACTACTGAAGACTTGAAGAAGGCATTGCGGACTGATGAATCAAAATTTCAAATCTTTGGTTCATCATGCACTATGTTTGTACGCCGTCGAGTAGGAGAAAGGATGGTTCCTCAATGTGTGACATCAACTGTCAAACATGGAGGAGAAAGCGCAATGGTCTGGGGCTGTTTTTCTGGATCCAGGGTCGGTGACTTGTACAGAGTGAGAGGAACCCTGAACCCAAACGGCTACCACAGCATTCTGCAGCACCATGCAGTACCCTCTGGTATGCACCTAGTTGGTCAGGGGTTTGTCCTATAGCAAGATAATGACCCAAAACAGTCCAAGCTATGCCGGTAGAAGAAGATGGTAAGTTGAAAACACGGAGAGGAAAGCACAGTCTCCAGACTTAAACCTCATTCAGGTGGTTTGGGATAAAGTGGACATAAGAGTGACAGCAAAGCAACTTTCAAGTGCCACACATTTGTGGGAACTTCTGCACAAGAATTGGCAAGAACTTTCTGAAGAATATTTGATTTCTATTGTGGAAAGAATGCCATGAGTGTGTTCAGTTGTTATATCTGCTAAAGGTGGCTACTTTGAATCAAAGTCTAGAATACATTTTGGTTTCTAAATGGATTTTTTTTTAACCTAATTTGTTGATTTGTTCTATGCTTTCATTTCAGAGTACAATGAGCCACTGACATGCATAATTTCCAATGAAAAATTGGGGCGTTCCAAAACTCTTGACCGGTAGTGTAATAGAAAGGCAACAGAAAGTCAAATAACTTGCTACAACAACAGTATACAAAAGACAGATGTTTTCTATATAATTCCATATGTGTTCATTCATAGTTTTGATGCCTTCAGTGAGAATCTACAATTTAAATAGTCATGAAAATAAAGAAAAACCATTAAATAAGAAGGTGTGTCCAAACTTTTGACCGGTCATGTATAAATGTATATATAAAAATTAAGGTGATTGTGGCATGTTTACTCACACCTGCTTGTAAATCTTTAAATGAGCTAGTACCATCTTATTTAGAAAGTGTTTTGTTTTATGATCCACCCAATGTCTTATTCTTAGGCAATTATAATGGAAAGCCATATTTCCTCAACCCCTGTAAAATGGTGGACATTAAATGAGTACATACATTGGGTATTTTACAGGGGCAAGATGGGTGCATGTGGTTTGAATTACTTTAAACCTGTGTAGTTGGGTATGATTGCAAAGCGGCAACTGCTGTTGTGAGGCAGCTGGTGTTGTGGTAAAGGTCACACCTGGTTTAATCCTGAGAAAGATGGGTCCTGAGAAGAGCTAACAGCCAAGCTTCTTTTCCTCTTCCCCACTGACGAGTCTAAACACTAGGGCAGACAGTAGAGGGGCAGGGGTCAAAATTACACAGCCTCTATCCACCTTTAGTCACAATCAACATGAGTACAACAGGCACTTCTGTTTGCACCCACATGGTTTTCTCTCTTTGACAAAACTAACTGGGTCCTGTACAGCTAGGATAGGTACCCGCTTCTGTACATCCAAGACTGGGCCTTCACAAACAAAGAAGTCCACATTAAATATTTGTGGTACAGATATGATCATCATGGCCATCAGTCAAGAAGAAACACACATTATCGTGATTTTCTTCTGTCAGGACAACCATGGAAAGATCAACCCTGTACAACAACAAGCCAGAAGTGTCTCTGTAATCTGGGAGACATTGACACGACAATATAATGTCTGACAGACACAATAAGGGTCATTGCAGACAAGCTACACCATGACTCAAAAGACCTTGGGGACAAGATAGGATTCAGGCAGCAAATAGTGAATGGTCAATGGTTGTCCATTTTTCAACAACAATAAAAAGAAAAACTGAATGCATAAAAAAATGTGTGCTAGCAGAAAATATCTGAACAGCCTCTCTAAAAAAATCCCTCTAAATGACTAAACAAGAACCAACAATGGGTTATGCCTTTACTAGAGTTGAGTTAGTATTGTAGAGAAGTGAGAAATAAGCCAAAATACATGTACATGTACGTGTACATGACTATCTCACACTAGCAACCATTAAGATGTTCTCTGATGTTGTGAAATGTTATGTTTATCTCTAATGCATGTGTTCATTTACCAATGGTAAAACCAACGGATGATAAATTTACATTCGTTACTGGCATCCAAATTACTGGGCTACATCATAGGCTGCACAAAAGTCATAACCAAGCAAGATAAGTTTATTAACAAATGGCAAGCTTGCACTCCTTATTTGTCCTTTTCAGGCAACCAAAAATTCTGGTCTGAGACCCAATCCAAGTTTTACCCAGTTAAATTGTTAACTGCTGAAAAAAACAGAGCACTTTTGAAGTTGAAACAGGGACTTACCTAAATGGTAGTCTGCATTTATATAATTTCTTTTAACCCTCACTAGGGTCTATAAAGGCGTCTACAATGCGTTTCTCATTCCCACACGCACTCACACAAATGGCGATGAAGCTGCCATGCAAGGTTTTCACTTGCCATTGGGAGTACCTTACGGTTTAGTGTCTTGCCCAAGGACACTTGGGATTGGAAGAGCTGGGGGAAAACTGCCAACACTGCAGCTAATGGACAACCTGCTCTACCACCTGAGTCATTGTGAGGTGTTCTACAATACAACCAATTGAGCCTAAAGTTGTACTCAGTCCTAGCCTGCCCTGAGGTAGAGGTGTACATGATAAAGTCATAATTAGAATTCTGTGTATTTCCTTTTGCTTCAGAATCAATTCTCCTTTGAAAAATTATTATTCTATTCGGAAGGAAACTGTATTTTGGTTCTGCCTCCATTTCCGTGTGTCAAACCACTGATTACTGTCTTTTGCCCATTAAGTTACAATAACTAAAATTGACAATTACGTAAACTTGTTTTGAGTAAAAGAGGACAGAGATGTCTGAAACTGTGTAGTATTTCTGTCTTCATTTTAGATGATGTTTTTTAACGTATTATGTGTTACCTGCATGCACTTGCAAGCATTTTAACTTTATGCTAGATAAAATTTCTAAGATCAAAGTTAAAGTAACTGACCAACATCACTGTTAACATGTTCTTTGATGGTCTCTGTGTGTGTGTGCGCGCATGAGCGTGTGTGCGTGTGCGGTTGGTCTGCAACAATGTTCAGGTGGGTGGTTTATGCCAAGCTAATACTGACTTGAATACCATAACCCAAGGTGCGCCAGCAGAACATTGCACTGAAAAGTAATTAACTGTCATACACATCACTTGTCTGTGGTTTTCATGTTGTGGCCGATTACTGAACATTATGGTATATCAGAGATATCTTAAGTGCAATGCATAAACTCACTAAAACTTAATACCCTGACAAGACGAAAGCACCCTCAAAACAGTGCTAATGATTATTCTAGTAGCACAGATTATAAATTCAGTCTAAGTGAAGAGAGTTCCTTTTAGTGATCCCATACTTCTACTGTGCAACAACAAAGTTAAATCAAATGTATCCACTTACCAAGCAAAATGTTTTAAATTCATCAAATTTGAAATAGAAAAGACAACTCATTTAGATCAATTACTTCGCATTTTAAATAATCCATCATCTGTTTCTGTCAAATGAGCATTGTCTGCAGTTAACAAGCTCTACTCCATTGTGAAAAATGGAAGGTTTCCAAAGGCACCTCTGTCAATCAGCAAGAAAGACTCATAGAGGCATTGCTGTGTTCACACACATGATGTGCAGCAGACTACACATTAATGACAAAGTTGGTAAAATCCCAGACTTCAACTCACCAAATACTCCAATCCGAAAAATAATGGGTATATGATACTCTTACTTCTAGCAACTTGATTATACACAATTCAGACCATATACAACAAATAACATGTCAAGGAGACAAAGTGCTTGAACATTTTCACTGTGTGGGTCGCTAGAAAATCAGCACTCTTGTTCAGCATGCAAACAATTCTTCAGAAACAATGCAGTACACAGTCCAACATTATTCAAATTGAAACTGGACATGAACAAATACAAAAGGGTTCCAACTATGGATAGGGAACTAGGGGTATTAACTGCTAATTGATTGGTTGCTGTTCTACCTGTTCTAAAGTTGAATACATCGGGCCCCAGACCAACTTCTCACATCGTTAGTACTGGTGCACCTAACAACTAAAACTACTGTTCCCAGGCATACTTTGGCCAGATTATTTTCATTAAATGCAACTAATCATGTTGGGTGCTTTATCGTATCTCTGTGTTTCCCACAGGCTGAGAATGTACTCATGGTGGTGAGTGGTATGGTGTAACAAATATGCAGGTTGAGACACATGCAGTGCAGAGGGTGTGGCAGCAGGTTGGTTCTGCTCAGCTGCATAGCGCAAGGTGGGGCAGATTTATGCAGGGAGAGGTGCCAGGTAGAGTTGATAGACCTAGCTGGTGAGCATACCTAATCAGCTTCTCCTTGTCCTGGCTGAGGAGAGAAATAGAGGCCGAGTGATGCCGAAGACATTTCAGGTGTGTTCCACTAACTTTGCATGTTAAAGTTGGTTAAGAAACAAAAAAATCCACTTGCTGCTCCTGTCGTGCCAGTGAGGATGTCTGTGCTACAAATAGTAACCCAGTATTCTGAAGCGAACCTTTGCGCATATCCACAAAATTACTTACATGCAGATACTACAATATACCAATATTCCATTGCCACTTACGGACATCGGTAGATGCCATAGAGGTAGCACGGCACAGTGAAGCCTGTAAGTCCACATTCAGTTACAGCAGCAATACACCTAAAACTGGTGTGTGGACAAAATTTAGACCATTTGAAAACAGTGAAATAAGTAGTTGCAATGCAAAATTTACCCAAGTTGAAGCCAGTTCTGCTTTCATTGGTCACACCAATGCGATCAATGTAAATGCTTAGTTGCACTTGACAGGTTTTTGGTCTTGGTTTGACTGTGGAGCCCTGCTATAGTGAACAAGTCAATCACATTATGTAAATTAGGTGTGAGGATCACTTTGATGTTGCTGTGAAGAAATTAACAACATTACAGGGTATTTACTGAGGAAACTGCAGCACATTTGCTGTGTTACTTTATGTTCAGCCACTTGTTGAAAAGTAATTTCTAATGAAGCCACTGTTTTTAGAGATTTAATTTATACTTAACCTTATCCGTTCATGAATTTCAGAATATAATTAAGTCTATTACAGGACAAACATGTTTGATTGTTTTATTGGTCAAAAACGGTTTCATCAGCACTTGGAAAAACTTCAACTGTATTTCATAACCTAATAATTATTGATTGTTAACGTGGATGACTATTGGTCAAAACTGTTTATAATTTGTATCCCTACTTCAGCTACAGAGAATTACATTTTTATACGAACAATGTATGATAACGGAAAAATTGTAATTAACAATTTGCATTAACAGCAGGAATGTAGTTTACATGCTGCAAGACAGATGACATTAACAAGCATGTGAAATGATACATTTCAGAGGAGACATCTGGTGCAGGAAGGCGATACGACCACTGCAATTAGTTGCACCAAAGTTAGTACCATTCAAACTTTAATTGCCACCGTTTCTAAAGTTAGCAGTTGTGGTGTTTTATATGAAACACTGTACTCGTTACTATACTCAACTGGTAATGGTAATATAGGCAGTAAAGTCATTCTCAAGTTTAAACTGTGGGAGTGAACTAGCTATAGAGCTGTTTTGAGAAACAAGCACCTTTATTGACACATACGGATGTTGTCGTGCATATTGGGTACCGTTTCTGGCAGCCGTATTTACTTTCATGTGCTGTATCATATTGTATACATGAAAATGTATGAGAAAAAAGAATATTTATAAAGTGACAAAAGACAACAGCAGGTGTAATCACTAATGCAGATGTCTGCTATATTGGAAATCTGACCCATTTTCAAATAACTGATGTTGTATGAACTCTCTCTCCCACAATTTGTTCGTTTCGTGCCAATGTCTAACTCTTCTTACGGTTGTTCATGTTTACTTTTCCACCAACTTGTGTGTGCATTTTTCCTGGTTACGTAGCCTAAAAGGGCAAAATGAGGGTTGATCCAAACAAAAGTGATATTTATTGTAAATTACTTATCTGTTTATCGTTGTTATTGCGCTATTTGTTTGTGTGATAATTATCAAGATTCTTTCAGTGTCCAAACCTATTTAAATGCAATTATAGCAATAAAACTAATATGGGAAGCTTTTAGGGAACATTCGATATCTTTAACTTGTACATAAAGTATATTAATATTTACACATCATGATAGTGACACTGACAGTAAAATATCTAAACAAAATCTACAATTGAAATGTCAAAACAATATACACTGATCAGGCATAACATTATGATCACCTGCCTAATATTATGTTGGTCCCCTGTGTTGGGGGGGACTCAAGGTTTCCCAGCAGAACATTTCATTATAACAAGATGATCAATGCTATTCACTTCACCTGCCAGCGGTCATATTGTTGTGACTGATCAGTGTATACTAAGAGTGTAATAATAACAACATTTTGCCCCACTATTTGTGTGTAGTAACTTCAAAATCGACAGCATAGGCTATTTAGTACCATGAATACGGCACTTAAATTTTCAGAAGGCATCCACTGCATCTTAAGCCCTTACATCTTTCACAAGACAAGCAACACATTAACATATAAATACTGGTTATGCCCTTTCTCCTTTTGTAGATTTTCATTTCACTAGTAATTATTGGTTGCTGTTCTATAAAGACAATATTGCTGTCATTCAAAGTTATGTAAATACATATGATATTGCTGCAGGCTTCCAAAATCATGCCATGGACCAACTGCTATTGCACAGTTTGTCTGAAACAGCATTGATGGTGGGTCTAGCCACAGCCACGAAAAAGCTATTTTAGTTTCAGAGGTAGCAAGTACAGACATGAACTCAACATGGGGAGATAACTGTCAAAAAAGCTAAATATGGACATCAACTAGAGATCAGGATGGTGGACTTTGTTTGCCAACAGGTCTAGAGACCTTCAAGAAGCCATACTTACAGTACATATAGGACCTGGACAGATCTTACCTTGTTACAATGACGGCCGATACCCATGAGAAAGTTGTCTGGTTTGATGTCTCTGTGGATGAAGTTCTTTGTGTGTACATACTCAATTCTGCTGATCATCTGAAGATTTAAAAAAAAATGGCCACGGTTAACCATATCACCCAACTGTTCATCATCATCTCACCTACCATAGGAACAGTATACTAAAGTTAGTGCTGCACAAATACAGCAAAATGATAATCCGACTCATTTTAATGATTACTGAGATCACAAATATTCAACGATTTTAGGAACATTTTATTTAACTACAGTTGCGCTATCAAAATGGCTCCTGTCAAGAAAAAGTTTTTTTTTTTCTTTTTTTTACCAGACCCCATGGCTTTGATCTGTGGAAGGAATCTCATGTCCCCTCAGGTAACCCAAGAAGAGATCATGCTTACTCCACACAGAAAGAAAAAATGTTTTTAGGTAGGAAACTGGACCTTCTTGCTGAGAGGAAGTACCACCCTACAATTGTATTGAACTATGTTCCCTAAACATGTCCACATTTTCAAAGGTTTGTGTATGATGTAGCTACCTGGTCCGCCAGCATAAGGACCGTTTTCATGGTGAATCGGCGAGAGCAGAAATTGAACAGATCCTCCAGACTCGGTCCCAGCAGGTCCATGACTAGGACGTTGTAGTCCTTCTCTTGGCCATACCACCTGGTGAAATAGCATTATTATTTAGGGGGTTCTCAGTCAGTCACAGCACATTCTCTAAATCAATTGTACAGGCTGAACATACATCAAACAGAGTTTGGCTTTGTTGTTAAAAGATTAATATACATTATTCATCTGTCAAAGGTGTTTTATTAATTTGTGGATAGATGGACAACTTCCCCCTAGGGATGAGAAGAAAGTTAGATTGCCCAAGCAAAAGAAAAGTGATACAAAGTCAGACAAACTCACAGGAGACAACAAGTGAAAGACAATGTCACAATATTAGTAACACTAGCAGACTACTATATTCAAAGAGAACATATCTGTGATTTAGCAGACCACGGATCCAATAATAAACAATATCAAGGCAATTCATTAAAAAATAACATAAATACAAGACCAACCATGAATGATGACCATATTACATATATTTATGCAATAAAAAGCTGAAGTCTGAAATAATCTCTCCTCTAGGTTCCTTCCAGCTAAACTATGCGTAATGAATCAGGCATCAAGTGCATTATAAACCCAGGCCTCAGGCAAAATGCTTAACCCTGTTCCTATTGACAGTGTTATATCAAATATGGCTGCTCAGATATAAACATGATGAAACAATTTCTCTCTTTTTGAAAGATATGCCAAGGATAAAAAAAAAACATGACTTAACTATTCTCCAAAGAGCTTCTGTTCTAGTGAACAGGTAGAGACTTTGTTTTTCTGTTAGACATACTAAGGAGATAACTTAAGCTGTTGTGGAGGTTAAATGTATTAATCCCTACTTATCTGATTAATAAGGGTTAGAGTTATATATACAGTCATGAACTAAAACTTACATATGCTTGCAAACCCATGTATATCATTGCAGTCCTAAGTTGCCAATGACTTCTGTAACAACACTGAAGTCACTGAAGAATTTTCCATGATGAAAATCTTGAAACATGCGTCTTTGTCACAAAAAATACAATAATGCATTCTGGATATTTCAAAGATATTATAGGTTTTCTGTAAATATGACAAAATCTGATGGGTGAAAAATATACACTTGAATTGTCAGTTTTGATCATGTAGGCAGTGCTTTTTTCGTTTTGTTTTATTTTTTAGTGGCACGGTCTCCTAATTTCTCACGAGTGATCATGAATGACTATAGCAGGTGACTTCTTGTGGCAATTGAAATATGAGCCATTTTATACACTCCTTAGTTTCTGCCACAAACACTACAGTTGGAAAGTCTGAGAATCTCAAACAAAAGCAACAATCTGATAAAGCAAACCACTGACTTGAACAAGTCAAGAAAGTCACTTGGTTCCAATTCCAAGCAGCTACAATCATCTGTTCAAACCACTATAAGTATGAAATGCATGGTACAGTCGTGTCAAGGCCACAATTAGGGAGAAAACACATGCTCCCACCTGCTGCTGAGAGACAACTGGTCAGGATGGTCAAGAGACACCCAAGAAACACCAAAAAGCAAGTTAAGTGTGCTTTACATCACCATGAGCTGATGGGCTGTCATGTAAGGAGGAAGCTGCTTTTCTAGCAATGACACCTTAAAGCTTGACAGAAGTTAGCTCCTGATCACAAGGGCACAGAAAAAGTCTCCTGGAAGTAAATGTCTACGGTCAGATGAAACAAAAATTTTGCTATTTGGCAACAATGACCAGAAGTATGTTTGGAGGCCATTAACCCAGGGATGCAGAATGCGACCAAAATGATCACATATGCAATTTTTTTTTGTGTGTGTGTTAAAATCTCAAGTGGTTGCAGTTGTGCAAGTGAATGATGAACATTTAGCTGTTCTTGCTCCAACTGGTGGCGGTAACTACTGCGTTAGCCACAGTGGTCATATAACATTTATTTCTTCAGTGGCCTTGTCAGTGTGTCCCCGCTTGATGTGTAAAAGCTACTAAGCTGTTGTGCAGACTTCAAACAGCTTTGACAAAAGAGGAGGCAGAAAAGGAGAGGTCCAACTGAAACACATCAGTTGATTAGAGAGCAGGAAGGAACGTACAGACTGAACTAGTGAAAGAAAAAATGTAATTAATTCAATTACAATGGCTAGTGCAGTAGTAGGGCTGCAAAAATCAAACATTTATCACAAATATGCTTTTAACCACTATATGAAAATGATAAACTGCGGTATCTACATTTAAAAACGCACTCCGCTCCTACAAGGCACAGTGCACTTGCATGCACTGCTTCTCCAGCCATAGTAAACAATGTGTAGATAAAATCGTTGTTTCATCTTGGTCAAATTTGAATCAGGCAGCAAGAGAACATTACGGCACCGTCCTCTACTCTTGTCAAAGTAATTTTTGCTCACACACCTGTCTGAGAGCAATATAGCTACCGAGTAGAATCTACCATAGTTTGTGAGGTGAGAGGTTAAGGAAACATTGTTAAATATAGTGTCCATCGATAACCAAATGTTCAATGTTCATTCCTCCGCTCACCATTTTACATTCAATACCATATGACGAATGAGAAACAATATTTTGTTATGAGACTTGAATTCTAAGTAAGGTTCCATTCCATTCCCATTAATCATCTTTGATATACTTCTACACATTGACTGTGTCAGTAGGACAAGCTAATGCTTTGACATTTTCTGTCTTCTCAACAAAATATTTCAAGAACTTCTCACAGTCCTCTGCAAAGGTGGCACAAACAATAGCTTGTGCAGGGTTTACTACACTGTCTACGGTACTGAACGATAGCCTTGTTTGTTAGAGGCAAATTGACTGGAGAAATAAGAGTCTCTCACTTCGTGATTGGTTTATTAAATAAAAGTAACTCTACCTCATACAGAACAGGCGAACCTGAAGCTTAGACTCATTTACAATCATCCCTAATACATGATCTTTTAACCTTTCTAATATTATTTATCCAGAGCTTTGTGATGGGTGGATGGCATGGCCTAGCTTATATGGGTGCTTCTTGCTTCAAAGTTCCAAACACATTATATTTAATTGATTAACCACATTATTTGCATTCGAACACTAAGTACAACCATTAGCATGAAGAAAGCATGGTAAAAGCAAAGTCTGCAGCTATTCTGTTCTATTGAAACAGGTATACATGATTTCCTTACAACAGCGAATAGCATAGATTTACAGCAAATAAAATCCTTTTCATATCTGAGATAAAATCCCTCAAGGAAAGTCTGGAAACCCAAGATAAAAACTAAAATCAATATTGCGGGAAAAATTATGTGTGGGAGAGGATACATGTCATTTTAGATTAAAACATACACTTTTATATAAAAAAAAACAGACATTAAATTATCACTAGTGTCAACATGAAGACTAAAAACAGCTAAAATGTGGATATAACTGACAACAGCAAAAGAGAAAAATCTGAAAATTCTGAGAGCTAAAGAGGGATAAATAATAATGCAAGCATGTAGGTATAGCACCACTGATTTTGAACATCAGTACTTCAGAACTCAAGACAAGGTTGTGTTGAGGCTCAGATCTATGGAGAACCAGAGGGATAAAATCTGCTGTATAGAGAGTGGCCAAAATCAGTGACCTCAATAATTCTTTCAGGACTCTTCCTAGACCTGGCTGCCCAGTCAAACTTAGCAATCAAGGAAAAACAGCCTTGGTAAGAGAGGTGGCCAAGGACCCAATGGTCGGTTCCAGAGACCCTGTGTGAGGCGACTGGAGTGTAGAGGTGACATGGAAAAAAAAAAATTTCACAAGCCAGCAACACACAATGTGGAAAAAAGCAAAGACACCTGAGTACTTTCTGAATACAATAATGGAAACAGCAAGCATTTGTATGTACTTGGTGGATGTGGAAATTGATGTCATGATTTTTATGAGTGTATATTCTATTAAATAAACATGTTGCTGAGCTGTACTCTTCTGGCTGTAAGACAGTGTTGTTGCTTTAGTTGCAACCCTTCAGTGTTGAACAGTCAGAGCGAGTAAAACATGAACATAAAAACAGCTCGAAGCATGTATGGAAAGCTACGTGAAAGTGTGTACAACTATACATATTTCTCAGAAGACGACAAACTATAATTCCACACCAACACGAGAAGTGTAAAATGTAAGACAGGCTAAAAAAAAGCACAACTGCTGCCACCATAGCCACAAAGGAAAGCTGCAAAAAAAATGCAGACTGTGTGAAAGCGTAATTATTATGCTTATTAATATCACTGTCCTTTTGTCTATAAGTTGCTTAGATGTAGGTTTCTTTCCATTTTATGCTGATCACAAAAACACAAATAATTTTACGAATAAACAATCCAGTAATATAAATCTATTTTCATGGTAATGTGTATAATGAATTTGGTTAATCTGACATTAAGTCTCATTCCTTTGGCTGTAAGACATTTTTAGTCTTACTCTCTCAGCTGCTTTCACAGTTTTGGGAGAAAGTGAAGAACAATGTAAATTCATAATTCAAAATGATAAATAGCCTTACTACTAATCTTATGAGGTCAACAATTGGGAATGACCAATTATCGACGCCGATAATTGGCATGTTTTTAGATTATCTGTATCGTTATTTGGATTGCCCGATTATCGTAAAATATAGATATGCGCTCCTTTGGCTCTTTTCCAGCTGGGTTGCTTTATCTACAGTCACTCCGTCAGCTCAAGCAATGTCCCACCCACAACACTATGTGATTGGCTGCTACTAGGGGTGGGACAAAAGATCAAGACGCCGATATATCGTTGATGTAGGACCTCAAATACAAGAATCGATACGCTGTTGGCAAATATCGACATTGTAATTAGTAAAAAAGGTGTTATGTTTGGAGTTCAGTCGCTACTCTCAGTTTCTGCCAAACAAGCTTAATGAGATCTCATCTCACTTCCCTGTTTACCAAACTTTCTTATGCGCTGATGTCACTCTTGTGCATTGTTATCAAACAGACTTTAGGTTCATTACTACCACCTACTGGGCTGGAGTGTGGATCAGTGTTACCGGTGTGCCAGAAAAAAGGAACCTGAGAAAGGTGAGAAAATGTGTTATTGTTTTAACGCGTTATTTTCTCTGTAATTAATGAATCAAAATTAACGTGTGCAAGTCCCAGCTCTAATATTAATTAGTAAATAAATAAATATATATACTCCCAATTTTTCCAGTTTTTTTATTGTAAAGTTATGCATGTTAATGTCTCATTGTACTCTGAAATGAAAGCCTAGAACAAATAAACAAATTATGTTTAAAAAAAAAAAATCCACCACTATGACTGCCAGTAAATTACACCTGCCACAAAGTGTCTTTTTTTGAATGGGGGCCAGAACCATCTGGTGATGGCAAGTCCTGTCCAGCTACACAGGAACTTAACCTCAACACGATGCAGCGGCTTCATTCTTGTCATCCTTTACGCCCGTCTGAGTTTTAATTGCTGTATTTAATTGATCTTAAGGTGAGATCATGCCTTGATGTTGTAATTTGTAACCCTTTAGTTATAACTGTGCATTTTTCCATTGTTGTGTTAACAAAATTATTCGCTGTGTATCGTCGGAGTCCGACAGCATTAGCGTGGATATCTCTGTCTTCGCATTTTGTCTTCTGTTAACAAATACAGGCAAACTGAAACACGATGTCGGAGTTGGTAGGTGACCCCAGAGGTCACTGCAGTCCACAAGACTGTGATATACCAGTGCTTCATGGCGGTAAAGCAGCCACTTGGTGGTGGCGGTGGGGAGGCCAGAGTTCTTTCAACTCTGACTTACTAATTCGCGATTAGAGCCTGTTCATGAAACAGCACCACGAGGGTTGAGTCAGTGCAAAGAGAAACTCAAGAATGAGGAAAAATGGAAACTATGATGGGTGGTGACAGGATGAAAGGTAAATCACACTGTAACAAGAGTGGAGGAGGGGCAGCAAGACCAGCAGGTTGGACAGGTTCTAACAAGCCTGTTGCAACATGAAGCACGCATTGCCATTACAAAGGTTTACTGAAAAGACTCATTACAGACGCATTACAGTAAAGGCAGAAATGATTTACTTTACTGACAAACTACAGAATCAAAAAATAAAAAATGCCAAAATACAATCGGGCGGCTTTTTCAATCTCAGCTGACATCATATGGGGGTTTAAGGTCAATAATACAACAACCATCCAAGTTTCCACATTTCTGTTAACAGGGTACTGTTGCTAAGGCTGCCTCCAATTAATCATACTGATGCTAGGTTTACAATTCATTGCAACAATTCACCAACATTTGGATTCATTCAGAGTTTAGGTTTCAATCAACTCATCAGGCCTTCATGGTTCTACATTCCTTGTCTCTATTCCACCATGTGTCAATGCCGTGAACATTACTACGAGTTGAAACAATGAGTGTTTATCAGGAACTACATAATGTAAATGTGGTGAATAAACATAGACAGCATATCTCTCCAAGGACAGTCATATCAAAAATACTTTTAAAATCAATTAACTGCATTCCACTCCAGTGATGAACTGAAGAAGCTCCTTACATTCTGTGACAATATGTAACTGTCAGTATTGTTATCTGACAATACCTGTTCTTGGGAAAAAAAGTTTTTAACTCATTAAAGGTTGTAACAAAACATCTGAGACAAACTACAACATGAAGGCTGTTGTTACATTTACAATTAATCAAGTATTCTGAAATGAAATATAGCTAACATTTACCCATATACCCTGACACAACCTTTAAAAAAAAAAAAAAAAAAAAACCTCTGACACTTGGCTCAGCAACAGTACGAATTGAAAGAACTGTTAAAGCACACACCATGTTACGTGAATTATGAATTACATAGCCAAAAAAAACTCACTCCCTTTGCAATTCAGTGACTGACCTGACAAAAATAAAGTGTATTGAAGACCAAAAACCAGCATTCTTCTTTAATCAAAATCATACATTTAACTGACCTACATCATGTAGCGACTTGTTTGGTGTAGTTAGCATTATTCTAGCTTCTCGAAACAGCTGCTTAGCTGAAAAAAATGACAAAAAATGTTGTCACTCCAAAGTTATCAGTCTAGGAAATCTCTCAGAATTTACTGCCACCTCTGAAATGATTTTAAATATTTTTACAATGTCAATGAAGGAGATTGGATGATGTGAAAATCAGCCTAATAATAATAACAGGAATTAATTACTTTACCAAAGTGTCTTCACAGATTTTATATCCAACCACAACTAGAAGGCCTCTTCACAGAGATCAACTGTTCAAATCTCTCCAGCTCTACATGACGCACTCCTGCTTATAAAAGGTTAAATCTGTGCACAGTTATGTTGGAGCAGCACTTAACTGCACATTTAATTACCCAATTTCAATCTTTTTGTGAGAATTCAGCTAGTCATTTATGACTGGTGTTGTTCAAGGTATACTATGAATGCCTGATTTTCAGCACCTTTGCCAAATTAGATGTGTTAGGTCCCCTTGTCAGAGTAGGTAACTCATTACCAGATGGGCTCTGTTGTGCACGTCTTCTTGTCCTCACTGTTTGCTGTAAAACAAAATTATATCATATTTTGTTTTTTGCAAGATAAGAAGAAAAAAAACTATTGGCATGGCCACTATACCTATAGAGAGTGGAGACAGAGCACTGCAAACACACACAAACTGCCCTGTTGTCACGTCATAAGAAATGCTGCTTGCTATTGCGAAATAAGCAGTTAATACTATATTCAAGCATTTCGTCCTTGAAGCTGCAGTATGCTAATGACCATCTCATCTATTTAGAATGCCAAGATTCCATAGATAATAAACCTAAAGAACCAGTCCCGTCAATTTGTGGGGTCCTTACAAATATTCTTCTGAATCAGTTTCTTCTTTGGACATGTATGACTGAATTACTCTTATATTACAAACTGTCATTGTGAAGGATATAGTAGTAGGTAGGGATGGGTGTTAGTAAAAGTTTAGCTTATTGACATTTGGGTATTTTTAAAAGCCAAAAAACTGAACAAAATTACCACTGCTTAATTTTCTCTCTCATTTGGAATGCCTCTCTTTCATGTTTCTTTCTGAAGTAAAAAATTTAATCCCGGACTTTTTTGACAATAGCTTACTGTGACTTTTTAAGTCATATTAAGAAAAATGTTTGAGTACTTCTTATTCCACTGCAAATTTCTCATTGACAGTTCAGATGATACTGGGACTTCTTCAGATTGAATTTAAGGAGGAGTCCATTGCTGAACAATCATCCAGCTAATATCCCATGTTCATATAAATTACTCTTTGATTGTCTTGTGTTTTTACAGGGAAATACACAGCATACACAGATTGCTCTATTTTCTTGTATGTACTCTATTCATATTAAAATTTATATAGACAATAATGTTGTGTCGATGGATGATCAAAGCACTGTGGCCAGTGTCACAGGTTTTAATCACAAAATAAAACATTATGTGTTGTGTTTCACTAAACTGTCCAGCATTATATCAGAATTAAACATCTGCAGCTTGAAAAGATAACAGTTAATTGTCAGTACACTGGGCAGATAAAACCTGTTTCACGCGTCACTTTAGTGTAAACTGAATGTAGGACTATGACAGTATTTTAACTGTGGAAACTTAATAGTTTAGTGTAGAGAACAGTTTAAGTACTTATTTTACAAACATTCTTAGAAAACATTGGAAATACAGTAATTGTGCAGCCTCAAAAACACTAAACTCTGCTGCTCTGTGTTTTGAAAGTGAAACAAAAATTTTCATCAACAGTTCAGACAATGCTCTGAATTTCAAGGTAAATTGATGAACACTGTCACAGTCAAACAAACAGCTGGCAAATGCTTACTTTTAAACAGTAGCAAATGTTTGTATAATGTAATTAACTCTGTGTGCGGGCTGCTAGCAGACATAACAAACCTGGTTAGCAAGGGATGAACTATGAGCTCAGCAATCAAACTGAACGTTTCTTCATCTGTATGTGATAAATTTTTGCGGAATGTTTCGACAGATTGATCGTGTTTCCGCTTTGACATGCAAACAACTTGTTACACTTGTGGCAATGCCCATTTTCTAAATGAATGTAGTGAAGTGTAATCATACTACTGAACATGCGTCCCCTGTGTGCTGCATGGAGCTGCAGGTGAGTGGTAGAGCTGCTCCACCCTTAACACCTAACCCCAGCCTGTAGCTTCAACAGACAGAACTCTGTGTCTCGGATTTGGAATGCAAAAGCGCATTATAAGCACATACACATGTCTTACAGTGATGAGAGAAAATGCACAACTTTCTTCTTTTTACAGTACTGTTAGCAGAATAGTTAATGTCAGAACTTATCGATCTTCTGGTATTTAGAAAGTTCACCCTGGGGCTTAGTACCCAACCCTATCCATAAATGATGAATCAATAGATCTTTCAACAGATTGCTCATGTTTTCCCTCTTGAATGTTAAACAGTTGTTGCACTTGTAGCAACAAGCATTGTCTACAGCTACACTAGTAAAGTGTAACCATTGTCAGAAAGAGCAGGTTGAGTATTCAGTTAAATTTCATCTATATAGTACAGATTCACAACATATGGCATCTCACAGCACTTTGCATAATAAGGTACAGATTTTACAAATTATAAACAGAAAACCCAAAAAACCAAAGTTGCCTTTGAATTTTCTATGAACAATGGTAGAAAGTAAAAAAAAAAAAACAAAAACAAAAACAAACTCAGACACAACCAGGCTCAGGGAAGGTGGCCATCTACCTCATTGGGTGACAGTATGTGTGTATCTGTGAATGCTATATGTTTCTGCAGGGTGAAAAAGAGCTGCCCCAGCCTCTCACAAGCATATGCGCCATTCATAAGAGAAGTCTTGTGAATGGAGAAAAGTGAAAATGACCTCACTATGCAACAATTGTCTTGACATAATTTAAAGCATTCTACATATCAAACACATGTATAGGATCCGAGCTTCAATTCAGAACATAAATTAGATCACACTAAGTGCACTGCATGTAACTTTTTTTTTAAAAGCCTGACCCATTTTTCTCTGTCAAAAGTGCTGTAGTACCTGTACCCGAGGTCATCCCAACGTACTTACAGTTGACTTAAGTCTTAATTATCATACATATAAAATAATTAGTATACCTCTTTCATGCAAACTCTTGGTGCACCTCACTCACACAAAACAGAAGTATATCAAAGATTCCCATCGCATTGATCATATAATCATAAGCATTATTTTCCAATTTGAATTGGTTTCAGTATACTCATAACTGAGTATTAAACATATAACTTGAGTATTATTTTCCTGGTATTCCCTGCTAAGGGCACAGAATCACATCAATATGTGTAAAGCTCAATCACAACAAGTCTTCAACTGCAAATCAAGTGATTTTACTTGCCCATTCCTATGAATAACACATACATAAACAATATGCTATGAATTATATACTTTGTATGTCTCAGATACACGGCGGATCTGGGACAGAGGTTGTTTCTGTCAAAAATTAACACTTGCTTCCAAAGCCACGCTCACTCGCTACAGTTACTTTAGTAAAGAAAAAAAACTAAATTGTCTGCCACCATTGTAGAATGACGCCACGTATTGACTGAAATCACGCGGTGAAAACACACTTGTTTCGCGTGGCTTGGAGTGTTGTTTCTGTGTTTCGTCTATGTGCTCCGCCGCCATTTTCTAACAGGAGAGAGGAAGACATGTTGGGAGCTAGCACAACAAAAGAGGAGCGGCCATTTCCAACCGCATAGTTGCTTTTCCCCACCTTAACAGCTGTTATTCGAGATACAAATTCACGAGTTGGGCTGAAACCGTGCGGATGCCAAGCAACTTAGAATGTTAAAGTAAAATCATCAGGGGTTTTGAAGCGTTCGCGGAAAATATATCTCTACTACGATAGCCCAAGTAATGGTAGGCCGATTAGCAGGCCTACTGCCAAAAGGTTGCTTCCTCTGTACAGTCAATGTTACTTTTCGTGTTTTCCCCACAGCAAACGATACGCTGATACAGATTAACGGTCAAGTATAACGAGACAGTGTTTTATCCCTATTGTTGGTAGCGACAACACAATGTAAAAAAGTTTTCCTCTTACCTGATATGTGGAATCCCGACACCACCTTGTAGGATTTTGTACAGCTTGCTTTCGTATAACAACTGTGGATGTCTGGCTTTCTGCGATTCCAATTTTACGGCTACCTCCTGGAAATTACACAGAAACATTGCATTTCTATATTGATATTTACAAGTATAATGAGACTGTGCCAGTTACGGCAACTACAAATGTTTTTGACATACTATAAAGTTAAACAATCGATGTATCGTTTGCAACTTCAGACCAATACTTAAAAGCCTGATGGCTATGTTGCAATCTGCCTCATATACTTTGGACACAGCCACCAATGTGCATAATACGAAATTTGACCAACAAGTCCTATGCAAGACCATAGATAGACAGATGCGATTAAATACCTCTCCATTTGTGATGTTGATGGCCAGATAGATGTCACCGAAAGATCCCGATCCAATTTTTCTGACGAGCTTGTATTTTCCACCGACGATGAATTCGGCTTTGGAGCCACTACTGCTTGCCATAATATCCACCAAAATACAATTTCCACCTTAACAACTTTAGGGAATTTTGTGTGGCAATGTAGCCCGATTGTCAGCAAAACATACAGTCCTGTATGTCCAGTTGGTGTTGATTGGAGTAATTATGGACTAACTGTTACCCACAATAATGTTATCGAAAACGAACGACCATTCAAGTTTTCGATATAACGCTTTCGGGGATATTGGCTTTACTCATATGCCACTGGCTACAAGGATCTTTACACCCATCCAAAACTAAATTCTATGAAGCTTTGGGCCTTAACCAGCCGCCCAGCTACGACGAAGTAGCAGCTAATGTTAGTCAAATCTAACGTTAGCTAACGTTAGCATCAAGCTAACGTTGTCGCAAGGACCGCTGCAAAAGATGTCCAGACCTCCTCCGTACTGAGAGACAAAAGCAGTTTTTTCCACGTCCGAGTGTATCGTTGCGTGTTCAATCCTTCGACAGCGTTGTCGGCTAACTTTAATGGTCGCAACCGTTCGTACAAAGCGCAACCCACTCACTCCGCCATCTTGTCTTCTCTACCCCGTCTCTCAGCTGGTTTCCGTTGGAGGCGATTAGCTAAGGTTAGATATCTGATGACCCATTCACGTCCCGTAGGAAAAATAGGAACAATAAGCATTACACAGACACACGCCAAGACAAATTGACATTACGAAAGAAAGTGTACTCTTTAGAACGCTCGCACCCCCCCGGTCAGTCAAACACAGCAAAGTAGAATAAATAAATAAATACTTTGCAGCATATTTTCTTCACATAATCGCCATGAAACAGGCATCCGGTACGTCCCCCTTGCGCGTTTTTGGGTCAAATTTTAAACCTGTTAACGACGGAATTATCAAAGACGATTTTTTAAACGTTTACCAGCAACAATCGAATACATTATGTTCGACAAGGCTGCGTGACGTAGTTTCCGAAGTACACCGCAGAAGCTGCCCTTGGACCTTTCATGTTGTATTTGCTTTTATTAGAAGATATGCTGGATTGGCTATTTTACATATTGTTCTGTAATTATTCATTTTACATGACAAACAACGTTGGGTAAAGGGTTTGATGATGAACACTGCCTTTTCATTCACTTCACACATCACTACATTTACATTTCTTTGAATTTTGTTTAATGAAGCCTACATTATGACACTTTTGTTCTTGTTTGTCATTTATTGGTTTTTGCAAAGTCCGGGACCATTACTGTTCTTGTTGATTCAGCTACAGATAAGAAAATCAAAGCCAATCCAGAAAGCCCAGTTTGAGCAATCAATTCATAAGCTTGAAATACTAATACACAAATTTTATCAGTTCAGTTACACCAGATTGTGGCAGGGATAGCGCAAAAGCACAGACTGGAAAAAAAAAAACAATGGATGGGTGATTGTACACAGATGCTTAACACCCAGATTAACGTGCCCCCCCCTCCCCCCGACAAAAAATTTAATCAGAAAGCTGAAAATAAACAGTTAAGAAAATACTATATGTTGAATTGGTAAGAATAATTTAAACATGAATCCACAAAGAGGCTATAAAAACAGTATATGGTACAGAAATAGTGTGTCATAGTATATGAAATCATTAGGGTCATTAAATCGAATTAAATTGGAGCAATTTCTGATTTGCCTGAAACCTTAGCATTTACACACACACACACACGCGCACACACACACACACACACACTGGTATGTCAAACACTAAAACTTTATAAAATTGTCTTTGACTGTGATGATCAGCACTGGTCTGTCTGTCTATCTGTTTGCCTGCAACATTACTCGATAACAGAGAAACAGATTTTGATGAAATTTTTCAGGGAAGGTCAGAAATAACACAAGGACCAATTGATTAGATTTTGCCAGTGATGAAGTTATAGTCTGGATCCACAAATTTTTAAAAGATTTCTGTATCATTAAGAGCAGCACAACATCATCGTAACCACGACAAGTGAACACTACTCAGCTGCTGATGATCACATGATTGTGATGCTACTACAAATCCACCACTGAGGACTTATTGGGACTTATCCATCGGAAATGATACAAGAATAGAATAGAATAGAATAGATCTTTATTGTCAGTGGCTACTGATGGGGCACCGAGTATGACAGGAGCGCAGAAAGGCTTTGTGGCTGTCCTGCAGAAGCTGCTGGACAGAAAGCTGCTGATTTTTCATTGCATCCTGCACCAAGAGGCACTGTGTGCTCAAACATTTCCTCTGGAATGCACAGAAGTAATGAATGTTATCATTCAGATTGCCAGTAAAATAATGGCAAGAAGTTTAAATAACTGTCAGTTCTGTTTGTTACTGGACAAGGTGGAAAGAACGTATTCTGATCTGCATCTGCACAACAAAGTCCGGTGGCTGTCCAGAGGGGAGGTGCTGAAACACTTTGCTGTATATCTGGAAGAAACGAAAACTTTCCTGGGCAGCAAAAGACTCACCTTTCCTGAGCTGGAACAGCCATTGTAGCTGGAAAAGCTACACTTCATGGTAGACATGACAGCACACCTGAACATGCTGAACACAGCTCTTAAGAGTAAAGGAGGCACAGCCCTGCACATGTGGGAGGAAGTTTTGCATTTGAGTACAAGTTGACAGTGTTTGCCAGAGATTTATAGAGAGGTACACCATCTCACTTCCTCTGTTTGAGAGTTCAAACAAGCTCACGATATGATAAATTTGGAGTATTTGCAGTCTGCAATCATGGCAATGCAAAAATCATTTGGGAAACGATTCTGTCAGTCCAGAGAGGAAAAAAACATATTATCCTTCCCTGTCACTCTCCTAAGCATCGATCCATCTCTATTGAGTACGACTACATTGGCAGGTGTAAGTCAGCCTGATCTTGAGCTGGAACTGGCGACATAGCCAACAAAGGGGCTATGGCTAGAGCATCCTCTGTTGATCTGTTATCTCTATATGCAAACTGCTGGTGGTCGAATGTGGATGGAAGTCCTTAAATGATGTGGCTTCTGACTAGTTTCTCAAAGCACTTCATTATGATTGGAGTGAGAGTCACTGGCCGGAAGTCATTTTGTCTGCTGATGGGGATTGCTGATTTGAAGGTTGTCCAGAAGACCATCACTGACAACCACCCCAAGGATGGTAGGCCACAGAAGGTCATTGCTGAAAAGGCTGGCTGTAGACTGTGTGCCGTATCAGAACATATTGATGGAAAGTTGACTGGAAGGGAAAAGTGTGGAAGGAAAAAGTGCACAATCTATAGGGATGATTGCAGACTTGAGAGGATGGTCAAGAAAAGCAGATTCAAGAATGCGGTGGAGATTCACAAGCAGTGGACTAAGGTTGAAGAAAGCGCATCCAGAGCCACCATGCACAGACATGTCGGCGAAATGGGTTACAAGTGAATCAGAGACAACGTCAAAAGCACAGAGACCTCAGACAGAGAGACATGGCAGACATGGAGTAAAAGTTTAAGCAGTTTAATTACAGAATGCAGAATCAACACTATACAGAAATGTTGGAAAAGAGGCAAGGACGACACTTGCAGGAAGGTTGGAGAATTACACACATTGGAACACTAGGACCAGCACAGCAATGAATGAACAGCAATAAAAACAAGTCATTAGACACTAAGATTTTCAGAACAGAGGAACTAACCAGGAACAGGACAGTTTACACAGGATGTGAATACAGGAATTACTCAGAGCGCACAACAGACAGCAGACGACAACTGTCACATAAGGTAATGCAGTAATACACACAATACATGTCCTAATTCACGAGCTTAGCAAAAGTACAAAATGATCTGCACAACATCAATCTAAGCCCTAGACACCAAAACGAATCTACTACTTAGCTGGCAGAACTAGTGGGGTAGAACAGACTGGCAAGGCAGGGGAAGGGGGGTGCAGCTTTTCTGCGGACATAAACACAACAATTCTGACGGACGAGTTCAAACTCGTGTGTTTGGATGTTTGCAGGCATCAATAATGACTTCTTCATGGCTATTCTTCCTTTTGTAGCTTTGTTCCTTCAGTCGTTGTCTTATAGTCAATCTGGAGACTTTCTTAGATTCTGATCTAGAAACATTAACCTCTGCCCGAAGATCAGCAGTGGTCTTCCTTCTGTCTCTAGTACTTAAAATCTTGAGGTTCCTGACATCTGCTTCAGTTAACATTTGTTTTATCATTTATCTTGACAATTGCTATTTTTCTAAAAGAGAAAGACTATACTACAAGCCAGATGCTCAGTTTTGCTGTACTGGAAAAGGGTTAGTTCGTCCTCTCTTGGGCACTAGTTAAAAAACCTCACGTCAGGTTTGGCTCTTGAGATACTCACTTATATATGTAGAAAACTCCTGATTATTACAACATCAGGCAGATGTTTTTGGTATTTACCAAAAATTGTGACAATGATTCAGTATTATATGATTCAGGTTACTGTAGAAGTAAGTAAATAATCGTTTGTGACAGACAGATGCTCCTTTCAACATTATAGATGTTTTCCATAAATATTTATTCCTTTTAACTTGGTGTCAACTTATTTCTATATTTGCAAGCATTTAAATTTACTATTTATTATTATTTTCCAGACTGCCTTACATTAATTTTGGAGGAAGGTTCAATGTTATTGACACATCTCCTGGGGCATAGGTAGGTAGCTGAGGTGTACCTAAGTCTCTTGATGTCCGTTTGTAGACCATTCCACCAGATGTTCTTTGACAGGCCTCTTCTCTTTCTATGAGGGATCCATGTCAGGGCTTGTCTGGTGGTGTTTGTTACTGGTTTTTGTAAAGCATGCCCAATCCAGCACCATGTTCCTCTACTGGTATTTGCTGTGTTTTCAACCATAGATAATTTTTACTGATGTTATCTGGCCAATGTGTCTTGAGGATCTTTCTTAATACTACATTGTAGTATATAGGGAGAATGTTAATGTGCTTACAAAGTGAATACAATTTATTTGCATTTTTTTTTAATTCAACATGGCATCACATGCCTGTAATTTGGGAATTCCTGGATTAAGGTCTGCATCAGAACCTTCCTAGATCATTTCACAAGACAATAAGCCTGAGTTTGGTTCCCATCTCTGAAAAGAACAATCATTTGAAGTCCTCAGGTGTCGCATCCCCCCAACAGTGACTTGACAGTTTGAGTAGCGTACCTGTTAATCAATCAGTCTCTATGCACAGATATAAAGTCAGAACCATTGTGTCAAATAAGTTTTCCTGTACATGCATGTCTTAAATGACATGCCAAACTTGAGGTACATTTATTTTCCATTCTTGTCCAGTGTTGTGACTTTCTTGAGTTTATGTGAAACATTTTCAGGTACACTGGAAGCCGATGGCAGTGGTGAACCACCACGTTTTTCAGTAACAGTGAAGAATATAGAAAAGGGGCTTTGATTTTAGAACTAGAACTACAGGTGCAGTGTTGGCATTGTCCATTGTCTCGACAAGCTTCATGAGGTACTGCTATGTGTATATATATATATATATATATATATATATATATATATATATATATATATATATATATATATATATATATATATATATATATACATATATATATATATGTCTCTTTGAGACAATGGACAATGCCAAGACTGTGCATAGCAGTAATCAAAGCAATGGGTGGCTATTTTGAGGAATCTGCAACATGAAACAAACATATTTTCACTTATTTCACATTTTTTTGGTTTACTACATAATTCCATAAGTGTCCATTCATAGTTTCGATGCCTTCAGTGACAATCTACAATGTAAATAGTCATGAATATGAAGAAAACCCATTAAATGAGAAGGGGTGTGTCAAACTTTTGACTACTAGTATATATATATATATATATATATATATATATATATATATATATATATATATATATATATATATATATATATATAGATAGATATAGATATATATACACACACACACACACACATATATATATATATATATATATATATATATATATATATATATATATATATATATATATATATATATATATATATATATATATATATATATATATATATATATATATATATATATATATATAAGGACTCACATTGGCATTACAGCAGCATTAAGAATCTTAAATTGGCAATTTCGCCGGAAGATAGTATTTCCAGTATTCTTCACGTTCTCCTGACGCGGCTCTGTAGCGTCGCCTATCATCACTATACCTGGATGATGCAGTCCTGCATCCTACTGTGTGCTTAGTGCTTACGCTCTACATCGAAGCGTGCAAGACGCGAGACACGACACAATTTTCAAGCGGCTGGATATCTTACCCACTCATTAATCGCGAGTGGTGGCAAAAAGTGTCCCACGAGACTGCGTTGCTGCCTGGTGACGAAAGGAGAAGAGGCTCACCGCATCTGTTGCCTTGGTGAATTCATTAACACGGTAGCAGGCAGCTAGCTAGCTAGCTATAGTTATAGATCCCCGACGCATTAACGAACTTTACATCGAAAATTACGGATGTCATCTCTCGTTTGTAGTCGACGGGGCTTGAGATGAATCTTCACTAAATACCGGGTCCGGTCACGGGGCGATATATTACGTTGGGAGAAGGAGATGCACCTTAAAGGTGTAGGAATGGATTCCATGTAAGGCTAAGTAACTAACGGGAGCTAGCAGGCTAGCTTCATAGAAATACAATTGTAGACGATGCGGCTGCCGCTTAACGTAGCTGCGCTGTTAGCTAACATGAATTGTTTGTTTCCCATTAAGTCTGACGGCGTTTGAGATAAATATAATGATTATACTGCATTCGACAGCCTGCTAGAAGGCCGACGCGACAATGGAGTCTTTCCTGCAGATAGCTCCCCATTCCTTGGCTATCGTTCTGTCTAGGGTCGGGGCTGGGGAGGCGGTAGGGGCGGCCAGGGTGTCAGAGAGCGATGAGCTGCCCAGACACCACACCGGCTATGAGATTTTTGCCGATTTCAAAGCAGAAAACACCCAGCAGCATGTATGGAACCAGCGGATTACAGAGGCTGTATCCGAGACCTTTTTTCTGGGATGGATAGACGAGCATGTGTTGCTAATACAAGGGAAGGAGGATCACCTGGAGGTGCTGAGGGAGGGCTGGATGCGGAGGTCTCTCAATCCGCCTCGGGGATTCACCATCAAATATCTGGGTAAGGCCTCGACACCCACCCTTCTTTGCTCATGGTATGTTCGGGTGTTTCATGCAATCGCACGCTGATGTTGCACATTACACCCATCATTGCCTGTTAGACGATTTTTCTGTTGCATTCTAACTCACCTCTAAGTGTATATTTTAATTTCTTTAAAAATCCACAAGATGGAAAAGTGTAATTGCAGCGTCAAATTTGTTCCTGATAATGAGGTTTGGTGACTGCTTTGCTATATTTTATTTGTGGATGTTTTACTCCAACACATGCTCAGACCTGGACTGTTTGTAGCAATGAAATAATTAAGGCAGAAATTGGAATGACGTTTCGTGTAGTGTAAACTGTTTACGGTGACAAGTCGCAAGTTTTACAGTAACACAACAGCTGTTGATAGACGAGGACGTTGTACATGGATATTAAAAAAGTACTGCAATACCTTACTGTTAAAAACGATAGTAATTGCTGTTTTATTAGTATCGATACTTTATTTGATTAGCAGTGTGCTCATAACAGCATTTCTTGTCATGAATGGAGGTGTAACAGCGGGGCAGCCCGTGTGTGTGTTTACAGTTCTGTTTCCCTGCAGGAAAAGCGGGTATTTCAACAGTTTTTTTTTTTTTTGTCTCCAGCAGCTTTCAGAGCCCCAAAGCATGACTGCAAATCCTAGCACTGATGCTGGGCGTCCACAGTTGTGGAAAAGGCAGACACATTAAATGAAAGCTGGAATTATATCATTTAACTAGGCGACAGAGGGAAAGCCCTTGTGAAGCCCCAAAACCCATTTGCAGAACATGCTTTAAAGTTACGTCCAAGGGAGCTGTCCCATCCAAATTGGAGAAGCACCTTACTGACAGACACACTGACTTGTTCAAAGAGCTCCTATAAACTCGGCTTTCTATTTTTTTACCAACTGACCAATGCGGAAACATCTCTGTATGCAAGCGCGGCATTCACACTGCTAACATTAACTTAATTATAGCTTGAAAACTGCTAAAAAGTCAGATGTTCAGTGTGCAAATCAGCAACACCAGTTAGAATGATCACTTTACACTTTACTCAGTCAGTACTGGTAATGGTCAACATGGCCATGACATTAACAATTTCTGTCAATAATAATTTGCTAAGCGTAGACGTGCCAAAAATGTGTGTTCAGTTGATGAAACACTGTTTAACATAAATACATTTTTTGCAATAATACAATATTAATGCTCTAAATGTACCAATTTGTTGTCATAAACATACATAACTATGTGAGAAAGTGAACATGTAACAACAAAAAACTACAATTTTATTGAGCATGGAAATAAACACAAATGACTGACTGTAAATCTGGCACTTAATGTGATAAAGCTCAAACCAGGATTATAAGCCTGCACGCTACAGTGGCACACTAATTTAGACTGAACACAAAAGTCTCAGCAGAGTCTGCACTCTGACAGTATATTCAAGTTTTCTCTTTAGTCAAGTTGAATTTAAAAGTTAAAATGAATGATAACAGGCTCTCTCAAAGACTGCCATCTATGTTGTTATAAATGTTTGTTATTACAAGTGTTATTAGTGTGAAGTGCAGGAACAGACTGGTCAGTCAAAGAGGCTCCCGTGGATTTCAGTTCCACCACAATGTCTTTAAGCAAGTTGAATTCCAGCAAAAGAGTCAAAATGTGTGATTAAAATGTGTGGCATGGTTCTTTTTTAATAATAAAAAGGAATTTTTTCGTGATTTTTGACATTACTTCTCCTGATGTTTTAGGTTTCTGCTGTTGTATCATTTCAGTTTCAGGTATTTTATTATCCCTTATTAATCCCATGAGATAGGAGAAACTATGCATACAACATCTGCTGCCTGTTCATCAGTTAAAGTTTTCTGGGAGAGTGACAAAACAGAAAGCCACTGCTGGAAAAAAAAGAAGCTCATATTAAATCTTAGCTGGACTCACCAGAAGATAGTTGGAAGACTCTAAAGTCAACTGGAAGAAAGTCCTTTGGTCTGAGTGACTAAAGCAGAGCCTTTTGACCATTGGACTATATACTGACACCGAAGACTGCACATCGCAAACACACCAACCCCGCTGTGGAGCATGGCTTCTTGGTCCTAGAGGGACTTGTAAAAGTACAGGGTAAAACGTATGCAGCAAAGTATAAGGAAATTCTGGAGGACAACCTGATGCAATCTGCAAGAGAATTGCAATTTGAGGGAAGATTTGTTTTCCGGCAAGACAATGGCCCAAAAACGTTCAGCCTAAACTAAACAGAAATGGTTAAAGGAAACCAGGTGAGCTATCTGGCATGCCAACTCAGAGCCCAGACCCCAGTCCAGTTGAGAATTTGTGGCTGGACTTGAAATGAGCTGTTCACTCTCAATCCCTGAGTACAATAACAGAGATTGAGCAGTATTCAATGAAATTTTATTTATATAATGCCAGTTACAATTCAGATTGTCCCAAGATGGCAGTATTGCAAAAAGGAATGGGGTAAAATTGCAGTGTCCAGGTGTGTAAGTCTGATTCTGACATATCTACACAGCCTCAATGCTGTAATTGCAGCCAGAGGGTGCATCTACTGATCACCGACTTGAATGGGATGAATAATTGTGCAGTTACTTGGCTTATATTTTATATTTTGAATGAATTGATATTACTCTGTAGAAATCTGGTTATACTGTGACATGAAAGCGGTGCATTTGTTAGGGACTTCTTTTAGTGACAGATTAACCCATATTTGGTGCTTAGTGTTCTGGCAGACAGTGTATGTGGAAATACCTCAAACTACAAGAAGTGTGTGTGTTCATGATAAAACAGGAAAATGTCTCAGTAACTTGCTTTGAACATTTTTGCAAAAACAGTGGAGCTCTCTGGCAGAGAGGATAAGGCTTATCATTTTAAGACTTTGCACATTGAATTTGTTGGCAAAAAGAAAAATATAGAAAGTGCCAGACCTATCATTACTCTAATCTGCTTTCTGATCTTCTGTCCTGCGCCATGTGGTTTTCATCTGTAGTATTAATAGTATACCACACAGATACAATGTCTGGTGTGTAATGGGGTCCTCTATTTGTGCTTGGAGGCATGGAGTTTTGTGCTCCTGTATGTCTCATTTACTTTTCACTCATATCTTTCCTTTGTCTGTCACATTTTGGTTTGTTTTTTGAAATCCAAAACCATGCACTGAACATAGATTGGGTAAGGGCGGGACTGCTTGATTGCCAGTCTGGTCTGGAGTGATTGACAGGTCTATGGACGAGGCAGCCTCGATGCTCATTCACTGTAAAGTCGAGTTTCATCCTCGTTTGGATTGACTCCTGATATAAATAACTGTTAGTTTGTCGTTTTGTATCGGTGGAGCTGCAGAACATTTTCCACAGAGTTTTACTGTCCATTGGCTCATTTTAAGCAATTTTTCAACGTAATTGGAACCTGCTGCTGATTGGAACAGCAGACACTGGAAGGACTCTGGTCGTTCAGTAAGTAAATGTTTCTGTTCTTATTAGAGCTGGTTTTAATGTACATCATATGCAACTTTAGATATAGTTTGTGCAATGCACTCCAGAAGTTGATGCAAATTATTCCTGTGTATGTTGACCAGAGAACAGTTAGCATCTATTAATATTACCTTTAATGTAAATTAGTGATGCTTCTGCAAACCAACCCAGCTGCTCAGTCATAGCCTGATTAAAAGTTAAATGTAGCAGCATTTAGCTAACCATGTTTGTGTTGTGTTTAATGGAACAAGTTAAAGTGTGTCGTTTGTATAATGTGGTGTACCACATGTATTGATGTATTAAGTAAAACTCTCCTTGGTGACTTTAAGGCAATGTTTAGAAAACCTGAATGTGATTAAAACAGTAATATTGTGTTCTACATTGTCAGTTGTCCTGAATTTGGTTTGTCTCTGATGTTAAACTGGATTAAACAGTAAGTCTACTCTGTTATCATTACTATGCTGCTATACATCCGGTTGTTTAATGTCTAATTCACATGTTGTTGTACTTATTCCTGCAGTGTAGATTGGAAGAATAAACACCCAGAATATGACCAATGTAATGATTAACACTACAGTTAAATATAACATTTAAACTGCAGATAATATAAGCTGAAGAAAAATGAAATCTTCTCCCCTAAATGTAGTGTTCTTTCAGTGCTTGGAAAACTATATCTGAATATGAATGATATCTTTCCAGACTTACTTTCAAATGAACCTCTGCTGTTGATGCTGATACTGTGATATCTGTCTTCATCTCAGGTGTCTCATTTTCACTGTGAGGATCTTCTGAGTGAAGTCAACAGAAGGAAAACCTCATCTGGATGTGAAGAAGGAGACTGACTGGACGACATCCTCAGTGAACCACTTCCTGTTTAGCTTTCACTTACAGGAGGACAGACCAGTTCTTTCAGCAGTTTATTAGTCTCCATTCTTTGTATTCACCAGTTCTATTTCTTACTTGTAACTTCATCTCAGCTGTCGTTGCATAATCATAAAACAGAGTACATGTTGCTGTCACTTATAGCAGATATGCACCATTTATACATCAACAGATTCAAGGCACCTTTATTGCACATTAAAAACTACATTATTCCATAATACTGAACTCGAAATGTATGAAAATGTGACATAAATGGATGAAATAAATGTGTTTACCCAGTGAACAGTGAAGTGTAAATACTTAAGTCACAAGACAAGTGTGCATTATGAAGCGAGGGAGGACATCAGTGTTGCTCTTCCTCACAGGAATAAAGTAGCAGAGAAGACTCTTCACCTCAGACAAGTGTCAAAAACACAGCTGAATGTTCATGTTCTCTGTAGCTCTTATCCCACATCAACTGTAGCTGTTTCCAATGATCTAGACCAATGCTGGAAGGAAACATTTCACAGTGAGAAAAAAAACGGTGAGAAAAAAAAGATCTCCAAGGTTCTTTCATTCCAACTGCTGGAACATAAAGTATCAGAGTGAACACAGCAGCATATGAATGGAACACAATAGTGTGATGCTTTTGTCCTATTTATCTTATGGAAATGTTTGTTTTCCTGGCTGAGGCCAAAGAACATTTTACTGCCTCAGATAGACGATAAAAATAATTCTTTTTTTATTCTAATGTATCACAATGTGAGTTATAGAGAAAAATGAAAAACAGCTCTCAGATTACATGAGCTGTACACAGTTAACTGACAATACACTGCTGTAGCGAAACAGTCTGCTTCACTGTTTTATATGAAATAGCAGCAGAAAGTGACTATCACATGTGTTTCAGTGTGATGTTCGTGTCATAGTGGTCAGATATCAGTAACGTTATTGTGTCTGAAAGAGAGGATTGTTTCAATAGATGCTTTTCTCAGTGAAAGAACAGAAGCTGTTAAAAGCAGCCAACAGTCTAATAATGTCAGTATTTTGCTAATCAAGCATCTGACAAATTATTCTACATTAATGGTGTTACTATTATAGAACAATAGTAATGCGGAAATTAGATGATGATGATGATTAAATATTCAATACAATGTTGAAGTTTTAAGGAGACAAATATTTGATAATCCGTCCATCATCTATACACTGCTTAATCCTCATTAGGGTCATGGGGAGCTGGAGTCTATCCCAGCTGATTTAGGACAGGTCACCAGTCTATCACAGGGCTACATATAGAGACAAACAATCACACTCACATTGAGACCTACGGACAGTTTAGAATCATCAGTTAACCTCAGTATGTTTTTGGACTGTGGGAGGAAGCTGGAGAACCCAAAGAAAACCTATGCATGCACAGGGAGAACATGGAAACTCCACACAGAAAGATCCTAGACCCAGGCCGAGACACAAACCGGGGATCTTCTAGCTGCGACGTGACAGCCCAAGTATTTGATTAAAATGTAAAAATAATGTTTAGAATAGTCAGCAAATCAATCATTACATTATTTCACTAACTGGGAAAAAAAACAGGCACAGCTCTAGACTACCTTCTACTTAGAGCCACATAGACAGAGAGGGTTAAGGTTAGCGCTGTCTCTTAATGCACTGGTCATACCTAATGAGGCATCAGCTGATTGGCATTTTAATGTTGACATTTTGATAACCCTAAATACTCTATCAAGTGTGAAATAGTTTGTATAAATGGTTGATATTGAGAAAGTTGCAGAGGGCAATATTGGAGGTCAGACAGTCAGCCTATTTTGAACAGTATCTGCACTAGTTCGAATGAAACACAATGTTCGCTTTTAATTTCCCATTAGGTGAGTCAACTACCAATATAGCTGCTGCAGCCAGGGAGTATGTGACAGTGTGTCACCCAGTGCTGTAGTCCATTGCCAAAACAATCAGTCTTAAACAGCTGTGGTCTATGGCAAGTGAGCAGTACAAAAAATAGAGTGGGCGGTAAAGGGGATATGATGCCACTGACAAGTGACCAAAATGACAGGCACTA
Organism: Amphiprion ocellaris; assembly: GCF_022539595.1. Classification (NCBI taxonomy): domain Eukaryota; kingdom Metazoa; phylum Chordata; class Actinopteri; family Pomacentridae; genus Amphiprion; species Amphiprion ocellaris. The sequence continues at coordinate 26,899,338 of NC_072778.1, read as the reverse complement.
TTTAATTATTGATTCCTATGGGTATGAACATGCTTGGAAACATTTGGAATAAGTACACAAGTGAAATATATAGAACGTTGGTCTCCTCATTTTTGGACATCTTTTATGAAGTTTTTTTTTTTATATTATACATATATTTTATAGGGTACTTCAAAAAGTCATCTGCCTTACCTGGAAACAATGGGCACAGCTCCCATTTTGGTGCATAACTGTATACTATAAAGTATAAATGACCCTCACTGTCCACTTTATTTGGTACATCTGTTCAACTGCTCGTTTACGCAAATATCTAATCAGCCAATCACGTGGCAGCAACTCAATGCATGTAGACATGTAGACATGGCCAAGGCAACCTGCTGAAGTTCAAAGCCAGCATCAGAATGGGGAAGAAAGTGACTTTAAATGTGGCATGGTTGTTGGTGCCAGACGGGCTGGTCTGGCTATTTCAGAAATTGCTGATCTACTGGGATTTTTACGCACAACAATCTCTTAAGGTTTATAGAGAAAAGATCTCTAACCCAGTTTTCTGGGCGAAAATGCCTTGTTGATATCAGAAGTCAGAGAAGAATGGCCAGTCTGGCCGAAGATAATTGACAGACAACAGTAACTCAAATAACCACTCGTTACAACCAAGGAATGCAGAATACCATCTCTGGACACACAAAGCTTTGATGCAGATGAGCTCCAGCAGCAGAAGGCCAAACTGGGTGTCACTCTGTACCCTAAGAACAGGAAGCTGATGCTACAATTTGCACAGACTCACTAAAATTGGACAATAGTAGCTTGGAAAAGTGTTTCCTGGTCTGATAAATCTCGATTTCTGCTACAACAATAGCAATTGATTGTAAAGTGTACGTTTAACTTAAATATTTTGGGAAGTTTGTTCCTAACATCTGTTAAGTTTGACTTCTCTTGTTGATTGATAGCATGCCATTTCCGCAGGTGTTTTCCTGTGTTCAGCCTAAGGAAATATGTTCACAATAAGAATCATGCAAAATGCTACTAGTCTAACACTTTGGCTTTTATCTGACCTGATAACCAGAGTGCTGTTACTCAAAAAAGGTCAAAATGTCAGTGCATTATTTTTGCTGTATCTACTGCGACCATAGACACACAAGGTGTGCATTTTTATTTAAACTGTGTGTGCTTGGTCTTTGTGTCCTCTAAAATACTACTAGAGCAGGTTGTCTGTTTGGCAGTCACTTGCATTGTAATTTTATGTATGCAGGTGCCTTTTGTAACTGAAAGAAAGGCCTATGACTCATGTTTCATGCATTAACCCTATTAGTCCACTAGATGGCAGCAATTCTCTGTAAAATCTGACTGAACCACTTGTTCAGTGAAACTAATTCTCCCTCTCTTTTAAAAAAATAAATTCTTTCTTATAAAAACGTTTGTTCTATCCATCAGTTATCTATACACTGCTCTATCCTGTGGAGGCTCACAGGGTGCTGGAGTCTATCCCAGCTGGTTTAAACAGCCTCAGTCTTACACAGCTTTGGATAAAAGTGTTTTAATATTTTTATGGAATCATAACTTCTCCTCTTTGGTCCTGAACACTAAGATATTTGCTAGATGACCAGTGACCATTCAGCCTTAACTAAAGAGCAAGTCAGCAGCTGGGTTGAAGCCTTTTTATGTAGAGATTCTGCCTATTGTAATGAATTCTGCTTTCTGTCTTGATAGACCACAGATTTCATCCAGTAAATCCTGTCACTTATGAAAGTTTTCAGGTGAAAAGTTATTTAGCCTATTTTGCTCTTGTGCTACAATTTTAATTTCCAGAAGCTCAATGTGAAATTTTCTAACTTTTAAGATTTGGTGTAAGAGCTTCTGTTTTATTTCGGATGTAACCTTTGACTGCATTAAATTAAACTGGAGGGTGGTCAGCTGATGAAATATTTGTATTCATGAATCCTGAATTTACGATAGGAGTCAGCACATGATCAGATCCGGTCAGCTCTAAATGAAGTGACGGGTCAAGTAGTGTCTCTCCACATTGTGCCGCTTTGTCATCGCAATAGTCGCCCCGCAAATGAGACGCACACATTTATCTTTCACTGTCATAAAAAAAGAACTCTTCCTCCCAGTCATTGTGAAAACAGTGTTTTCTCTTTTGCGTTTCTGCCATGTTTTGAAGGTAAAAACCACATCTAACTTCCCAATGTGTCTGCGCCCGCTTCAGAAAAGAGTGACATGATGGTTGGACATGCGCAGTGAACTTTGACTCGGACAAGATCAGAGTTCATTTACACCGAAGACATTTTTGTCTTTTTAAAAAGACAAAAAAAAAAATATATATATATAAATATATATAAATATATATATATATATATATATATATATATATATATATATATATATATATATATATATATATATATATATATATATGTATTAAATATTGTCATTTAAAATCTGCATTAATGTAAGTACTTTTGATTTAAAAAGAACATCAACAGTAATTTTTATAAGGAATTTCACGGTGACTAGTGTTTTATAGAACATGCGTTGCAGACAACTCACATGGTCTGTGTGGGCAACCAGGCGCCCGCGGGCACCGTGTAGATTGCCCTACCATGCTGCAATTCATGGTCCATTTCTGAGAGAAAAAAACACAGAGACATAACAACTTTTAGATCAAATGAAGAGGTGCCTTCAAGCTTTAAGTTAGTTTTTGTTTGAAAGACATTGGCAAATCAGAAGCCAGGTTATGGCACTCAGAAGATTGACTGGAAATAGCAGACTGCATCTGGAGTCATCAGGTGGCCCCAGGCAGCCTCTTTCAGCTTCACAATTTGGATACCACAAGTCTGCTTTTGTTGGGCCAATTTCTTTAAAAAAAACAACTAATGTAAAGATTGAATTCTCATCTCCATTTTTTCTGTAAGTTGTTTTTATGTTCCTGTATGGTTTTTATTATTAACCTGGACTTGTTATACTCCAGGGCTGCATCCCATTCCCAGTTCTGCCCTTGTCAGATGAGGGTCAGCACAGTGTGGGAAGGTGGTGGAATTTTCCTTCTTGCACTAGAATCACAAACTTGAAATTGTTTTCACATTGGTGTGACCCCTAATGTAAGAGAACCAATATTTTTTTCGCTCTGTGGCAGAGGGGTCAAAGTGGGTGGTTTTTCACATTCATAATAGGGGGCTATGGAGAAAAAGTAGACTGTTTGGATGCTATGTGACAAGTGTAACTTACTGTTTTAATCTCAGCACTGGAATCACTTTGCCAAATTAATAAAGAGGGCAAATGGACCTAAACAGCACAAATAAGACCACAGGGTTAACTGTATACATTTTGAAATGTAGCAAAGCCACAATTTACTCATAAAACACTCACCATGTACTCCTGCACCAAGATGTCGGGATTCTCATTCAGATAGATGCAGAGTCCTTTGATGAGGGACTCCCTTCCAGCATCAATGTCATCCTTAAGAATTATAACAAAGAAAATTGTGATATTTTAACTCCAGATTTTAGTAGCGCAGAAGAAAGGGATCAAAGACAAAAACTCTGACTTTTTTAACCAGTCAGCCTGTGACACCAGCATCTACAAAACAATATTAAAACTACCTTTTTGGACCTGACTTTTATGGACCGGACTTTATGTCATCTCCAGAGATTATATAAAAAAGATAAATTTCTCACAGTGGGACATTGAATGTAGGGCCCAGCCGACATGGATTTTTTTCAGGCCGATTCCGATATTTGGCAGAAAAAAGTTCTGATAACTGATTAATTGGCCAATTAACCTATATATATATATATAATGAATAAAATAACTTATTCTTTGGTCCCTTAACACTTACAACAACAAAGATAAGAATTATGCAGAACATTTTACTGTTTTACAATACTTTGTCCTTTAGTATTTGTTTAACTTTACAACAGAGAGGGATTTTTAAGTATAAAAACATGCAACAAAGCATTAAACCTCTGGAAAATTCTATAACCTTAAAAAAGAGTCAGTCTATAAATGAGTTATGAAATACATCTGGTCTATTTCTTGTTGCTGCAAATTAGAGATAGGTTATAGTACAAGTAAAGTTACTGTAAAACATTATTTCTGCCGTCCTCTGATGCCCTTTAACATTAAATTTCATTTTCTCTACTCCATTATTTTCTTTGTCATGAAGTCAGGACTCATATCAATCAAAACAAAAACCAGAGACGCCTTTCTCAGATGTCTAAACATGTCTTCTTTGACAGAGTTGCATTTTAAATATATAATGGTAACAAATAGTCTGACATTGGTGTTCCTCCATAACAACACAGTGAGTTGCTGTTCCAGCCTGGGTCACGTTCTAGGATTTTCTGACAAAGTAAAACTAAGAGTGACATGACATCATGACGGACAAAAGAAGAATGAGGATTAAAGAGATGAAGAGAGGAAGAGAGGAAAGAACAGATGGAACGGAGACAGAGAGAAGACAACAGGAGGCTGAGGAGGAAAGAGATGGAGGGAGGGAGAGATGGGATGAGCAGAGAGAAAGGGGGAAGATAACTAGGAAAGAGATGAAGGGAGGAGCAGAACAGGAGGAGGGAGGAGGACAAAGACCCCACAGCCATGCATACTAAAAAATATAATAATTCCAAACCATTTCAAAATCTAGAAATACATTTTTTTTCTTTACAAGTTAATAACTTTAGCTGGAATTGTGGGTCCATGAGAACCCATGGCCTCATTTAAAGACTGTATGTACCTGTAGGCACAGTGATTTTTACATTATCTTACCTAAAGACACAGATTGATCTCTTCAAGGTAACCATCCGCACACCCCCACCTACATAGCCAGCCGGTGGATGCTCATCAACTAGTTCAGAGACTTCCACAAGAGCACGTTCTGGTGCCAGAGATGGAGTCAGCTGAAAGGCTCCATAATGCTCACAATATCATCCACACAGCAGTTTCAACACAAAAAAATAGTCTCTGCTGCAAAATGCATATTTGATGGATTTCCCCAAATTCAGGCAAGCCACCCTCAGAACCATATGCCACTATCATACCTGGTAGGAGTGTATTCCCTTGCTCCAGTTGTTTTATGCAAGGTTTATTTTAGATACAGAAGGATTTCTCTGTTTAAAAGCTTCAGCTAGGTCTTCCTTCCAAACATCTAATGGGACAGTGGACACATCTGACACATCCAGCACTGTTTATCAATATTTGGAGATGACAAGTGGTAACCGATCATAAACTGATGTTTCACAGCCAGAGACAGAGGCATGTTTTTAAAGCAACTGGTGTGTTTCATGTCTTTTTTAACGAAACTTTGCTTTGCCTCAAACCTGATGGTCTAAAGTCCCACGAGAGGCCCAAAAAGCTGTATTAGTTGTGGGTAATGTTCTATGTAGTGGTGTTTGGGCAGCAATGTTTTGTTAGGAAACACCTCTTGATATCTTTGTCGATGATCTGAAATTTTGTTTGTCACTGTGAACTGGGGCAACCATGAGCTCAACAATCTGTTTTAGATCCAACAAGACCTGCCATACTGGCTCATGTTCAGGAATCTTAGGCCAATCAGAAGTGGGAGCAACCTTAACAAGCACCAATTTTCATGGACATTGCCCACTATGATTTTCCTGCTAGAAAGATTTAGTGGCAAAGTATGAGGCTTATGGGTTTGTCCGTCCAGTTGTATGGGAAATGCAGAATGGAAGTGTTTATATCATCCAAGGTGTGCTTCTTTGATATCAGTACTGTGACTCAATGTGCTATTTCAACACAATGCCTTCAAAAAGATCATGTGCAACATCAGGAGGGTAGCCACTGACAACATGGAAATGAGAAAGTGCTCCAGTAAAAGGACAAGTTATTTTAACTCCAAAAAAGCTACTGCCACTATCTAGGGCTGCTCTGACATGGGTTTCATGTGTTTCTTTTGTTCTGAGGCTGAAAGTTCCTGACCTAACCTCATGTTATTGAATGTGTGAAGCTGGTGCTGCACAAAAACAACAAAAGAAGGGGCCTGTAAAGTTCTCCACAAAGCCTGCTATTCCATGCGCTCCTAAATTGTCAGCAGCAATAGTCTGCACTGTACCGTTTAGTGATTTGTGCAGTTGTGGGACAAAAATGCCATCAACTTCCAAAGACCTCAGGTCGTATGTTAGGGGCTCTAAAGCCTCGTCATAACTAAATAACTTTATATTGTCCGTTTTGCTCAAAATGGCCAGGAAAACTGAGTACAAACTAGAGTGAGACCCTGGAGGTAGGTAATTCAGTAGCCAATAGACAGCACAAAGTTTGTGGGTTTTGCAGGAGGGATACAGATTTCAAAGTCATCAACATACAAAGTTATGGATAAACTTAGGTCTTCCCCTAACACAAACTCTTTTCCTTACAATGCAGACCATCTTTATAAGACCTGTACAAAGTTTCTTTTCCAGTCTCTGTCTCCCTTTGTGTTTCGTGATTACCAACTGTCTTGTCCACAATACCTTCCTTACTCAGCAGCACTTGCACAGATTCTAGAATGGGAATATACTGGAATGTTTTGTTCTCTTTTGTATCCAAAATATATTCACTTAGTTCAACAACATTAAATATTGCCTTATAATATTGGTTATGTTGATATGCAGAACTCAAAGGCCCACCCTTCTCTATGGCCTTATTTCCAGGATTTGCTAAGCACAGACCGGAGATTATTTCCTCTATGACAGCTCTGTCAACTTGGAGCTTGTGCTTTTGAAAAATGTGTGTATATATATATATATATATATATATATATATATATATATATATATATATATATATATATATATATATATATATATATATATATGTGTGGTACAAAGGACAACTGATTAAACTGCAGGAGTGTTTCCGAGTCCCATCAATTCCCACCGCCCACTACATACTTAGGTCACGGGATTCGGTGGCAATTGTCAATAAATTGCAAATACGTTTAAAACATCCCAACTTACATAGCAATTTTTTAGGAAAGCTGCCGCAAATTCAGGCATTTTTGGCCACAACAATCTCGAAAAATGCCCGCGAAATCCTGGAGGGACTGCTTTAGATTCTGTGTAGATATAGGGTTGTCATGGTCTAAATTTTAGTTGATAAATAAAAGCAACTAATAGAAATAATTTGATTTACAATAACTTTTCTTTCTGTTAAATTTATTACAGTTAACGCTCTGTTTTTTCATTTTGCTAAACACTAAAATGTGGCCACAGCGGTGCAATGGCGTTTGACTTTGCAACTAAATCTACATCGTTAATGTCAATAGATGCTCACTGAAAAGTAGTTGTTTGAATATTAGAAGTTAAGCACCTTGATGTGACGTTTTTGATTTATTCAGCTGTTGGTGAATTGAAACAGTTTTCACGATTATGACATTCTGTGTTAAACAGAGGCTATCTCTAGTCATATGCACCAGGCAGAGAATGAAATCCTGGTTATTTTTCTTGTGGTTTCCTTTGCAGCTCCTTTTTTCCCCCTCCTTACCCTCCAATGCTCAGAAAGCACGTAAAGCTGCTGTTTTGCATGCTGAGATTTTTAAATTCATTAACTCTTGCTGAGTATTAGTTGCTGGCAGCCTGTCACATCTCGCACACACGCATGCACGCACAAGCACACAAGCTGATGCAACGGCCACTGTTCTCCCGCAATGAGATTGTAGCTCCTCCTTTTCTCTGCAGAGTTATGCTCAGGGCAAATTCACACACACATGCCTTCCCTCACAGAATGTCTTTCCCCCCTCACCTTCTTGCTACATTCTCTCTCACACACTGATGCATCTTACATGCATGTATACCAGTTGTCACAGTTAGTTTCTTACAACAAATGTTTTAGATCTTGCCTGCTTTCAAGAATATCTTTTAACTGTATGAAGCCATGAGACGTGGAATTTAAGTTATCGGAGAAACAAGCTGAGCACATGCTGAAGAAGTCTTGACTCCACTTAGCTGTGCTTGTTTCAGTGACAAGACATCTGAGTTGGAGCAAAGAATATCAACGCTCTACAAAGCCCAGGATGCTGGAAATTGGGCACTGTCATCAGTCCTGCACAAAACATCACCACCAGTTCCGAAGTGCTGTCACTACTTCCTGTCCTACTGAGTCTGATAATCTCCAGCCACTGCCTTCATCCTTACTCCATTCACTGTCCTTGAGGACAAGTGGATCTTTGGGCAACATTTCTTCACAAGTTTTAAGGCCTCTAATATAAGTGGAATTGTATGTGTGGCAAGTAGTGTAAGCCCAGTCCACCTGGCCTTATCCATAAATTTAGGTCAAGCCGAGATATGTCAGGACGGAGTAGGATGCACAGCCTCACAGCCTGCTGGTGCCGCTGGAGTCCCAAGAACCTCTCAATGCAGAGTCCTTCAGAGGCTTGCAGTTGTGCATAAAACTGTATTTCGGCCGCTGCTAACCAGTGCTCACAAGTAGAAACATTTGCAGTGGCCTCAGAAATACAACCAATTTTCAAACAATTTTATTCACTGATGAATGCCGTGCTACACCTCCACCTGGACGAAGAATTTCTTTTTTGCCAGCCAGACAGCCTGTCTGCCCACCCGCCAGCCTCCCATAAAAATTGTTCTGTTTCCTAACAAACTTTTTCACCTAACCCCTGCCTCAGTGTCTGCCTCTGGTTCCAGTACTACACCGTGTCATTGTAACTGGTTGCTATATCACTCACAACTAGCCTCGATTAAATATCCATGGGAGCTCCATGTATTTTTCGGCACTTGATGTAACAGGCAATGTGACTGTATTGTAATATGAATGAAACTGCACAGTGTCCACATTCATAGTCTGCATCAGTCAGCATACAAGGATGTGAAAACATCAAGTTGGCCTTCATTGTTGGGTTGTGTGTGCTATCGTGTCAGATCTTGATCTTTTTTGCTTTACCTTAAATCTTTAGGCCACCAGTTCAGCCTATTTGACAAGTTTATTTTCAGTTCTTATGTGCTGCTTTTAGCATATGTTGGCCACAGCTTATCAATAACCACATGCAAGGGACCCTTCATAATGTGTGCAATATGTTTTTTAACCCACTCAGATATATTGTTGGTAAACATTGCCCTCATGATGGGATGGGCTTCCAGCAGTGCACTGATGTGTATGATAGAAAGATGGCTTAACTACAGAGTGAGGGATGGAGGACAATTCATGACTACACTCTGTGGCTGAGACCTGAAATGAGCTTTTTTCCAATTACTGTGGGACATATTGTCAATTAAGCTCTGCTTATTTTGCTTTGATTCCTTGCATTCAAACTGATACATAAAAATGTGTGTATCGTGTGACCCTTATATCCTTTTGAGTTATGTGGCTTCTCATGTTTCCTGCCAGGGGAAAGTAGTTTTCTGAAGTTGAACTCAGCAGATTTTCTGTCATTTTTACAATTGGCTTCGGGGTTAGGTCTCTTCTGTCCTTCATACATACATGTCCAGTGCTGTTTAAATAATAGCATTCAGTCTCAGTCAGAGGAGATAGCCAGTATTTTGTTAGTTTTAGCCTAGTTTTAGTAAACTAAAAAGAAGAATGTTTGTCTCGTTTTCACCAGTGGTGTATCAGTCTTACTTTTGCATTTTTAATTTTTATATCCGCTAAGCACTGCGAAGCCATAGTTATCATCCTCTTTGTGCATGGTTACCATAGTTACATGTGGTATTCTCTCCTATGCCAAGGTTAATGGAAAAGGCTCACTGTTCGTGTACCTCTGCTCTTCAGTGATACAACAGACAGACTTCCTTTAGTGCAGGGGTCGGCAACCCACGGCTCTGGAGCCACATGCTGCTCTTTCATCCCTCTCTTGCGGCTCCCTGTAGCTTTGGAAAATAAATAATGAATATTTGATTAAAATTTATTTTATTTTAGTTGGTTAGTTTTAAAATGTAATTCTAAATTTGAAGATTATGGTCATCTTGTAACATCAAAATAAAACGTGTTTAATTTTTTTGTCAGTGAAAATATGCGTCACAACCGCTAATGTGCGACACCTGCCACCGCACGGGTATTCATTTGGAGTCTTGTTGATCTTTGGATTCACAGGTGTGTGAGCAGGTCTTCTCCAACATAAACTTTATTAAAAACAAACATCGCTCGGGCCTCACAGACTACAGCTTACAATCCTGTGTGAAGATGACGGTGACGTCATACAGACCTGATGTTGAGATGCTGTGCGTTGAGTTTCAGGAGCAAAAATCACATTAACCAAGTAAGGTAAATAGTAGTGGTAGGATGCAATTGAAAAAAAAAAACAATCTAAGTAATTACAGACTTTGTGATTAATTAATTGTGATTAATTACATTTTTGTAAAATAGCAAAATTTGAAAAAATGAGCAAAGTTTTTCAATTCAAATTGTATCTTCTTCATGGCTGGAAAACAGACTTTAGGTTCATTAGCGCCATCTACTGGGCTGTAATGTGCATCAGTGTCACCGGTATGCCAAAAATTAGGGAACCGAGAAAGGCACTAATAAATGCACTATTTTTTTAACGCATTATTTTTTCTTTAATTAATTCGTTGAAATGAACACATCCAAATCCGTTAGACTGTTTTTGAGTAACATGGCAAGCAGACCGATAGACAGATGGACAAACCAACTCCAATTGTTACGTAACGTGCATTCCTTGGAGTAACAATCAATATGATACAAAAACATTTTGACAATATTTATTGTTACTTAAATTTAAGTATGCAGTTATATAAGGCTGCAGATATATATATAATGTTCATTATATAAAAGGAAGCCTGCACTTAAAATAAGAGAAAATAAATGAAACAGCTTTTGAAGAAGTGCATCTTGAAATAAGATTCTTAACTTGTGAAAAATAAAGTTTAGCTGCAGCTTTTTCCTTTTTTCTTTGTCTCACATCTTGACTGAACTGTCTCAACCAACTTTACAATATATAAATCTCAACAAATCTGAACAATTGATCACTTTTACAGTTTCTCTTTCTTTCCCTCCTATATCCCACTCCCATACTTTCTGTTGCTTAGGGAGAGCATTGAGCTGCAGCGTGCCCTGCCAGGATTTTAAATCTATTCCTAGGGTTAATGTAATTTTGTTTTATCCATAGCAGTTCGTTGATTTCATAAATGCAGCACACTGTAGTTTTTTTAATACATAGCATAAAGGTTAAAAAAGCCATGTATGCAGTGTTATCTTCATTTTAAATGTCAAAAGGGTTTTGTGGCTTCCGGTGTTTGCTTTTCGGTTAAAAATGGGCCCAAATGACTCTTTGAGTGTCTAAGGTTGCAGACCCCTGCTTTAGTGAATCCAATTTCATTTCCAAAGTTTGTCAGCCGTTTGAAGAGAGTCAATCCCTTGATGGATCTGGGATTAACATGTATGGGCTAAGCGTGATCATGATGTCTTCTTTCTTTTGTCTAGGAGTCATTCTTTTTATTAAAAGCAATTCTTTAGGGCACCCAGATAGCTCAGCTGGCTAAGCTGGCGACCCATAAAACGGGGGCTATATTCCCCGACGCAGCAGCCTTGAGTTCAAATCAAGCCCATGGCCATTTACTGCATGTCATTCCCTCACTCTTCTACCCACTCTTCCTGTCTCTCTCTCAACTGTCCTAAATAATAAAGGCAAAAAAACTTTTTAAAAAAAAGTAGTTGTTTATTTCTATTTATTATTTCCAATTCTTACATGATCCACTCGTTTCACTGTGGCATAGTAACCGCACTGCTAAGAAGCATTTTGATGGTGAAATTGCAGAGCAAAACATGCACACCAGTGTGCAAGTATAAATGTACACAACACTGCAGACCGCTTGTATAGACTATGGCACAGTTCTGTGTAGATTCAAAATGGGTACTAATCAAGCTTTAGTCTATCTCTATATATAATCAGGGGTCCAGAAATCTGAGACTACATTGAAAATCTGTCATATTTCATATAAACCTGGAATTTGTCAGAAACTTGATGATTTAGGAAAAATAAATGGCATATGATATGAAGAAGAGACATTTCAGATTATGCACTATTTCTAATTCAGCAATCAAATTGAAGCAAATTTGTTGCATTGACATCATTTACTTCTTTCTACAAAATGTCAGATTTCCTTAGTTTGCATCCTTTCCAGTGATGCAGCATTCAGGTGATACTCATCAGGGGCTTGCTTAAAGTCATTTCCATTCCATCACGCTTTCTCTTCTGCAGGCCTGTTCCATGGTGGATCTGCTGTTGTACTTAAGATTATTATCCTGCTGAAAGGTCTACTTCTGCTTCAACTTCAGCTTTCATACAGATGTTCTCACATTATCTTCATGATCTTCTTTGGTATGATGCAGAATTCATAGTAGAATTAATGACTGGAAGTTATCCTGTCCTTGGAGCAGTTAAGCAACCCCAAACCATAACATTTCCAGCACCATGCTTCACAACTGAATTGTTACCAAACAATTCTATCTTTGAATTAATCATCCAGAGCACATTATTCCAAATGGTCTGGTAATTGCCTATATGATAAATGGCAAACTGTAGTTTTGCCCTAATGTTGTTTTGGCCAGTGAAGGCTTTTTCTAATCTGGGCAATCTCTTTCTCACTGTGGACATATTCATTTTGACACCAGTTTGTTACAAGAGTGACGAGGTGAAGTTATTGGGTTCTGCTTGGAGACTTGTTTTTTGCATCAAATGGTCAGCTCTTGAGCTAAAGTTGTAAATGTAAATGTAAATGTAAATGTAAAAATGCATGTTGCACAGTGCTGTAAAAAGGAAACACTCGCCTTATTTGGTATGTGTTTTAGTATTTTTAAATTGTGTCACATCTTCAAATTAAATCTAACATAAAACAGATGCAACCTGAATATACACAAAATACAAGTTTTAAATTACCTCAATCTAAGACCAGCTGGGCCTGTGTGAAAAAGTCACATCCAAGCCTGATTTCTGACCCCCCTGCCCTCAGCCACCAGCCTGCCGCCACACTCCACCTGTTCCCCGCTCAGCCACTTCCAGTGTACCACCCCTTTTAAGTTCCCTTTCCATCTCCGAGCAAGACTAGCGTTGTGTTTTTGTCGTGTCAGTGTTTCTAGATTAGCCGTTTAGTTGTATAGCTTGTTAGTTGTCTATATCTTGTTTTTGGTTCATAGCTCTCCTGCCTAAGTTATACCTTATGCAGGTTAGCCTTTCATTTGCTAAATTTTGTGTTCACTCTGGTAGTTGTGATTCCGCCCGTTCACTACAGGACCCTATGCCCTTTTTCGTTCCGGTCACTTCCTGTGTACGTAGTGTTTCCTGTGTAGTCCTTTTGACTGCTGTTGTAGTTCTTTATACCTTTGTGCTTGTTGTAAGTAAATTTCTTAAAAATCACCAACTCCTGGTGTCGTGTCTCTGCTCCTGCACTTGAGCCTCTGTTTAAGGAATCGTAACAACAACTGTTGCTAGCACTACAACAAAATTATGGAGGTAGTCCTGGACTTGAGTATGAAAATAAATCTAAAATTTTGCATAAGTATAAGTAAGTATATAAATGAATTTATCACAATTTAAACAACAATTCACAGTAATTAAAACAACGAACTAGGAATGCCATGTCAATTACACAGTCGTTAAACAGTATGCATTGCATTGTGTGTGTGTGTGTGTGTGTGCGTGTGCGTGTGCGTGTGCGCGCGCGTCCGTGTGTGTGAATTTGAATGGTGGGAGGGATGAGGTGTCAATGATCTGTTGTACGTTTAACAGTCTGACACCTCTGGGGAAGAAGCTATTTTTTAAGTCTTGTGGTACGGGCCTGAATAGTTCTCTATCTCCTTCCACAGGAAGAATAAGCAATTCTCAAACATAAACAGGGAAAGATTAAACAACAGTCAATGCATGGACTCCCCTTAGAACTTCCATTGCGTTTAAGTGTGCAAGGGACTTGAGTTTACACTGCCATTGCACTGGATGCAATCGTAATTTTGCCATTTTGTTTTGCTAAACATACAGTTATCTGAGTAAACTCTATGCAAACCTTTTACCTCTCAGTGTGAAGTAGTTTTGAATGCTATCTTTAGTAACTATCGGCTGTCCCTTCATCCATAGATACGTAACATTACTGCTTTATCAGTATGTTAAACTAGAATTTCTAGCTTTTTGCAGAATTATAATTTGCTAAACGCAGAAATTGTGTCCCCGTATGATTATAATTTGCAATCCTATGTGTGTCTTTACTTCTACTAAGTTTCCTGTTGCCATATTATTGTAGTTAATTTAATGATTAGGTCATGCTCTTTATGTAGTTATAGGAGGCATAGGAGCTATAGGAGGATGTACCCAATCATGCCACTACCAGCGGTGCCAAGATGGGGCTACAGAAAGTCTTGGGATGACACACAAAATCAAAAGCATAATAGACAAGGAGAAAAAATGCCATAGTCCAGACTTTATAGTCGGTTTTTTTTTTAAATTTCAAACTTCAAAAAATGCTGTACAAGTGTGATGATTATTTGTCAAACTACAATAACTCTTGTTACAATAAAATATGTTTACATTGTTAGGTTACCCATTGCTGTATTTCAGTAGTTGCTTAATTTATTGGAGAGCTCATGTGCTGTAATGCAGCCGTTCACACAGTAGTGTCCCTTCTGCAAATGTCTTGCTGTGAAGTTGAAAAATTTCTCTCTTAAAAAAGCTTGAAATAAACAAATGAATCTCACTGTCATAGTAAAATAAGACCCCGTTGTGATGAAGCTCAGGATTCAGCTGTAAATGGAATGATTGAAGAACAGCTTGTAAACTGTGACTCTGTGTGACAGCTTCCCTGTGTGAGGTGAAGTAGACAGTCATTTATCGTTAGATCCGGATAATTCCTGTTTCCATGTTGAATATCATTATAATTGTTAATAATCGATGATTTTAAAATACACATAACTCTAATCCTGTGGAGACACTTGTGTGTATCCTTCTGATGTTGAAGGTAGTTATTAAACTCAGAGGAAAGACTTCTACAAACAGTTGAAGGCAACAAACTAAATTTCAACTCCTGTTAAAATGTTGAGGTCCGGCTCTGTTCTTCTGTGAACTAAAGGCACTCCAACTGTGTGTTTGCGCTCTCAGTCTTGTCTATGTTCAGCTGCACAGCCGACTACCTGCTGCTATGCACACAGGTGTCACAGTCACTAGTGCTGCTTTCACTTGCACTTTGACACTGTAGTTGCATTCACTGACTTGGACATTGGAGCTTCAGTGAATGAACTTGACCTATCAGATGAGGGGTGGTTAATGACACTTCAGGGGTGGGCATGGCTTCCATTGCACTCAATGGAGGGCCTCTGGCCACTATTGCAAAAAGCCTACTGTTACCCCTTTTCGACCAAAAAGAACCAGGTACTTGTTCGGTGCTAGTTCAGTGCTGGTGCTTAGTTAGTTCAAATCTTGTGCCTCCTAAGAACTGGTTTGCTTTTCCATTGACAAGGAGCCAAGTTGAAGCCACGTCATTGTGTCATCGTAAAGCGTCAGTACGTCACTGCATGTGTAGTCGTTCAGCAACGTTGGCGCACTGTAAACATGCAAATGCCGTTCCTGACTTTGCAAGCCTACATTGCGATTCAGAACCAAATAATCAAACTGTTAGTGGCTACCTGTCTTCATCATAGTCAAGCAACAGCGACTAGGTTTGAGAAGACGGGTAATTGCCAGAGATGTTGATTCTTAACAGTGAATGTATTCGTGTTAGCTTAGCTACTTAGCTTCGACTATGCATCCATTCAAACGAACGCAAGAAGTTGATGATAGTATCTATGTTTATCTTTATCGATGGTCTTAAGGCTAATTGCGAGGCAGAGGTCTGTTGTCTTAGTACATCTGCGACTGTGCTACTGGTGGGACACAACTATACCGGATTTCCAAACGGTCATAAGACATTGATATTTTTATTGTGATATACCCTCCACCATTGTTAGCTTTTGTTTCAATAAATTGTTTAAGATGAGGAAATCACTATTGTATGTTTCTACTTAAATGCCCTACTTTCATGATATAATATCATTACAGCATGAACTTTTTACATTTTCCATAAATTTCATCCTGAAATTGAATAACTTTTTGTGAGTGGTGTATGTAGACACGTCATCTAAGCACACTGGCTTCACCCGAGAGGCTCCCTCTAACTTTGACTGAATTTCATATGAAGACCACAGTTCCAGGAAGCACTGGGTCTCCTCCCCAGACCGCTGCTGCTTGGATATGGCATCCATATTTACCGGTTTTCAAAACAGAAACACTAAACACTACTACTACTCGCTCAGCTGCTTAAAAATGGCAGTTCTATGTTTTCACCGTTGATCGTCGGTCACCGTAACCCCGCCCCCAGCCCGTGATGTTCTCGGTTCTCAACTCTGGTTTTCAGCAAAGAGTTGGTGCCTGAAAGGTACCAGTTTTTGGAACCTGGAGCTGGTGCTCAGTTAGTGGAAACACAAAGAAATGGTGCTAAATCATGCAGTGGTTCAGACTTAGCGCTGGAGCCAGCTTTCTCGAAAAGGAGTATGTGAAACTGTGAAACTGAAAAGTCTAAATCTTTGCCGGAAAAAATATATATTATATTTTTGACTTTCGTAAGCAGAGCAGACTTTTACTAACATTTAAACAAATGTCCAAACAGCTGTGATGAGGCTCAGGACTCATCCTGAGAAGGGTTGCTATATAATGAACAGTAAGTACATGGTGTGTCTTGCTGTTCTGTCCCTGTCAGTCCTGTCTCTTTGTTGGGGATATTTCATAATTATAAGTCATTAAGTTACTGCTGTTGTTGCATGTGCATAAATGTGGGCAACTCTGTTTTGAGATGCTCATCTTTATCCCGCTGCTGTTTGATGCTGTAGGTGCATAATAACCTCAGAGGAAAGACACCTATAAGTAACAAATAAAACATAAGCCTCATATAACACATGGTAGAGACTCGTTCATCTGATCAGGTGCAGACTTTTTTTATTGCAATAAAATTTTATTTTTATGCAATTGTAGACTTAAGATATGTGAGTTGTATAGCAAAGTCAATGACACAAAATTAGTGCGATGCTTTAAGGTGAATGTTAGTGCTGAAATGTGGAACAGAAACCTCTCCAAATTGGTTCACGCAATACAAAGTAAGTTATAATCGTGTTTCTACCTGTCTCTTAATGTGACTGCATTCAGTTCAGACTCGTGCCATGTTAAAGTTGCCATGTAAATGTTGCTCGGTCCAACCTAGTAAGACAGTTGTTGCAACTTTTCTGAAACACTGACCATTAAGACATGGAGTTAGCACATTTAGATGGGATAAGATTAAAAGAAAAGACTGCTAGTTTGAAAGGGGCTTATGTTATCACTGTAGCGTTGTGAACAGGTAGTTTTGAACTTGCACTGTATTAGTTGTCTTCAAACGGAGAATGCCTTGAATGGTTCAACAAACTGCCAGCCTCTGTCACTTCAGTAACACCTTGATGACCCTCAAACCTTACTTCTACTCAAGTATTAAATGTACGTTTTGTATTTAGAGTTTGTTTAAAGATCTTGCACAGTTTAGTATGAGATACATACAAACATATATAAAATCAGGGATTCGTCAACTAATTTTTCTGCTTTTTTTTAATACTTAAATGACAGCAACACTTGTGCTGGCATAGATTCATAAATTTCTGTGAAACATGACGATTCATGCAGGGGCAGACTGGCCATCTGGCATACCGGGCACTGTCCCGGTGGGCCGGTGTCTAGTGGGGGCTGGTCAACAGGTCGCCCTGGACCTGTAATCCGTAAATTGTAACGGGATTTTAAATTTCACCGGTCACTTCTATTATCCCGGTGCAGCTTTTCCAGTGTTTACGGCATTGGTTATCAGCTCAAGAACACACAGACCAATTACGTACGAGTTCAGACATCCCATGTGATGCTACTCAGCCAATGAAGTCTCTGCATTGCAGCTGCTAAAGCTTAGCGGCTAAACATTGAAGCTCTGCATTGAGAAAACAGCTGAGAGGTGAGGGACAGACGAGAAGATAGACAAAATAGAAAGACAACGCGATACTGAGAGGAAAGTAGCCCTGCACATGTTGACTATGTTTGGATCAACATACAGCTGTGAGGCAGCTTCTCAACTATGAACATAATCAAAAGTAAATATGATTCCAGACTTACCAATGGGCTCCAAATGTGTCTGATGATCCCCTTGACACCGTTCAGGCCACAATTCAAAATACTGGCGGGACAAGCTGCAGCTCAGTTCTCCCATTAAGCAGCAGGGGATATAAGGGGAGTGATATAAGACAGGAAAAATGTAAAAGTGTTCAATTGTTTACATTTTTTGACATTTGAGTATTGCTATAGATGTATATAAGTTGGTTCAGGTTGTTCAGTCATTATTTTTTCAAGTTCTGCACTTTATTTTAAGATGTACACTTATATCAAAAGTTATTCATTTATAAATGTCAAAATGTTTTTAAACCGTACTCAGTTTATTTGATTTGACGGTCAGTTATTGATTACATGCAGACACTAATAAAACTAATAGGTTACATCAACATTCATCACTCTAACTCATGTTAGACATTATGATGTTCCGGATCTTTGCTTTGATAAATGTTCACTGACTGGACCTCTTTGAATATTAGTTGAATACCCCTGCTCTACTGGATTGCAATTTTTTTCTCCAACTCGTGAACAAGTTTGTATAGGTCTCTAAAGATGTTTTGGAATTTTTATTCTGAAAATCCAACCTTTCTGTCAGTTTTTGTCCTTGCATTCAAAAATGAGTGCTTGATTCAGTCAACCGATAATGTTCTGGGCCAGTCTGGGCTAAAAATGCCAGGGCTGATTTTTTTTTTTGCCCTGGTCCACCCCTGGATTCATGCAATCCAAGCATGATCTGACAGTGTTCCAAATGGCCTACTACAACTTGAAGTTACATAAACACAACATATAAGCAGGCCCACTTGTGTGTATGTAAGCAATTACTACACAATCCTGGAATGATGTGAGCGATTGATTGTGTTTGTGCAGTGTGTGTCCTACTTCAAGCCTTGGTGTTCAAAGTGGGTCACATTAGAACCCAGCTGCAGCACGGCAACACACTCGGTCACTCATTTTCTCTCTATCTCACACGCACACACACAGACACACACACAAAAGTAGTAATAGCAACAAAGAGCAACTGGGGATGCGTTGTCATGGCAACCCTCTTGGTAGCCCACCCACAAGCTTGTATGTCGGGAGAGCTTTATGCAGTGAGGGAGGGAGGGGGGGGACACGGGTGCAGAGAGAGGCAGTTTGTGATTGGTCACACCCCCTTTGTCTTTGTGTGGTGCAAGGCATTGTGGGTAGCCCTCGACTGAACGCTCATTTGTGCGTGTGAGTGGGAAAGAGCGAATGGAGGGGTGAATAAATTGTGTGCGTGTATATGTAAGTGCGCGTGCACATGTTCACGTCCGTGCGCGCGTGAGAACGGCGAGGTCGACGCCTGTGTATGTAAAGAGAGAGAGAGGGGGAGGAGCAAAATGTGTATGTGTGTGTGAGTGAGTGAGAGAGTGAGAGAGGAGGATAATGTGCGCGTGTTTGTGTGAGAGATATCTGCGCTAATACAAGGAGCTACAGGCCACCGCTTTTCCAGTGGATTCTATTTTTTAACAATCGAGTGGATTACTGTCAGCTGGGGTATGAATATATATTCCTGTGGCTCTGTCTGTCTGTGTGTCACATTCTCCCATTAGCTGGCCTGTTAGCAGCAGCTGCTAGGTAGCATTACTAGCATAGCGCCACAAGTTCACAGAGACGAGGAGAGAGAGAAACCACCACAGGCGCTAGAAGGATAGAACCAGACATACTGCAGGAGAGATAGATAATGGAGGTTTAAAGATAGCGTGAGAAATGGAGGGATGAAGGGAGAGAGGAATGGAGTGTGAGTGAGGGAGGGAGGGAGGAAGAGAGAGCATGACAAAAGGAGGAGGTGTGGTTTAGTGCTGTGGACAAAGGAGGCTGGCTGATTGTTTACTACCACTGCAGTGAGAGACATGGATAACCAGTGTTCCATCATTTAGCCCTAAAACTCTCTCCTCCTGTCTGCATTTTGTTGCCTTTACCGTCTAGTTCACACAGCTTGGTCTGTTTTTCTTCGTCATAGTTTTTCTCTCACTATATGTATATAATTTCTCTTGTTCCTTTACTGCCTAGCTTAGTCTCCCCCCACTCTGTTTTTGGTTAGTGCATTAGTAATGGAGGGAGCAGGGCTGGAAGCTAACGGCAGCTGCTACAAAATGGCTCTTCTATATATACCTTCAGTTTAGTGATTTTGATGCTGGAGCAGAAACACCAAAGCCTATGAAGGTTCTGAAAACCGTTAGTACAGCTCAACAGTTTCTCCTTTCAGTCCATACTGAAGACATGCATTTATCAACATAATGTGTTATATCTCTGTGAATGAGGGCCAACTCTCTGCTATGGAACTTTGTGAAGTCTTTTAATTCTTAATGGGCAATAATAAGAAGATATGCAGCAGAGTTCAGTAGTTGAAAACACTATTTGGGATACCAGTAGCAGCTGTCAATAAAAGGATCGTTTGTAGAAGTGCTAGGACTGGTCGATTGTTTTTTTTTTTTTTTTTTTTTTTTAAATTTGGGTTTTATTAAGTTCCAGGACACTCTAAATTTTACTTAAGAGGAATTCATGTGTCTTGGTTCGTACCACTCATCCTGTGAACACAGTCCCACTGTCTTTATGCCTTCTAGGAAGACAATTTGTTCAGGAGTCTCCCATGTGAGCTGCACAGGAGGCCCATACATTTGATGTATAATGCGTAATATTACCAGAACAGGGAAAATAATGTATTGCACCTTCAATACATCATTTGACTATTTGCTTGAGAGGAACAGGATTATTCTAAGAAAGCTAACCCTGGTGATATGATCAGCTCTGCTTTGCTCAGGTGACTCCAGATTTATCAGTCATTAAGACACATTCACATGCAGGACAGTGTTGTGGAGGTGGTGGGTAGTAATTATGTGTTAATAAAAGGCAACGCAGACACTACTGTTTCATCCTAAGTTCTCCTTTTACACTACTGTGGTCTTATCCAGTCTGTCCCACCTTCACTGAGTCTGTTCCAGTGTGGGTCAATTGATGTTGATAGTCATGTAAAATCATTTAGTGTGAACGTGTAACCCTTCAGATCCAGTCACTTCCACTTGTTTTATGAAGCACAAATGGCACTACGTATACATAGTTGTAATACTAGCAGAACTGTTGTATTATGGCATTAGTAGCATAGGTAGGCCCTCGCACCTTAGTGCACATTGGGGCTGCTTGGGGGAAGCTCTGTACTTTCATGATAATCGATCACTGTGCAAACAAGTAGGTTGTTATGTCCTGCATGGTGGTTGAACATGACTTGCACATTGTGTTGACTTACCATGTGGCACCAGAGAACACACAGCAGATACGCAATATGTTGTTGTTATTCCATGTGTAGAACACACCATGTAAATTTAATTTTAACCGAAACATAAATTGGCCTCCCGTGTCGTGTAGGTGTCGCTATGTCTATAATTCATTATTGACTAGGGGTAGGGGAAGTTTCCGATTTTTTTGATGCATCGCGATTCTGACGCAGACGAATTTGAATCGATTCACAAACATCCAAATTTCGATTATTTAAATCTGTTAATTAAAGTAATACAGAAGGTTCTCAATGACGTGGAACAAAGAAGCGCGGTACGCATCATCACCCACCTCGCCGTGAGATCCAAACAGCTCCTTCTAGTTTAAAAGCAGACATGTGGAAACACTTCGGCTTCTACAACATCAACAGCGGAAGCAAACTGGACAAGGGCCATGTTATATGTAATCTATGCACTGCTGCATACATTAGAGCCCAGATACACATCCTATCCTGATGCTAGTTCACCGACACCTCCATCCTGACACTCTACAACATATATAAATTAAAGGTGCATCAATAATGGATTTATAATCGAATCATAGCCTCTGAATCGTAATCGTTACCGAATTGTGAGGTGCCCATCGATTCCCACCCCTAGTATTGACATGTAGATGTGTTCAGACTCTTAACAAACGTAAAGTTTAGGTCCGTCTGGATAAGTCTAATTGTCATGCAACCAGGGCAATACTGTTCAATGAAAAATCCAAATTTTTTAAATTAACGCATCATCTAGGTTCTTAAGGATTTTTTGACCACTTTGAGTTTGATGTCATCAGCCCAAAACATCAGTGGGTAGTACATGGCGGTATTGAATATTTGCTGTTGGCATTAGGTGGTGCTGCAACTGTAACTGAGTGTTGGCACGTAGATGTGCTTAGGGCAGGACTTTTGTTCAGTGGTAGACTATATAACAGACTGATGTTGTCTGAAAAGTAAAGCCAATGCAGAAGTGCCTTAGGTCTGCTTTCTTTATAACATGCAGCAAGGGCCATCTCATCTGTTTGCAGATAGAAGTCTGATTGTATAGGAGCCTGTGACAAAATGACCCTAGTTCTCCACAGATTTACCAGCTCAGTAAACATTTTCTGTTTACATGAGGTTGTGGTCTGAATCCTAGTTTCAAGACTTTTCAAGTACAGCATGGTGTTCATATTTGTCAACTGTGTTCTCATTTAGAATAGAATAGATGATAAAATGGTATGTTTCAGGGTTGGGCTACCTTGTGATTGAGACTACCGATCACATGCGTGACTTTTAGGATTCTCCAGACAGACCCGCCACCAAATGCCAAATTTGGGGCTTCACAACATTTGCTTCCAAACAAATGGATCACAGCAGCTACATCCGCACTCTTTTATATGCAGTTAATCAAACATGAAGTTTGGGGTAGATTTGACGATGTATTTTCAAGTCACAGCAACATTCTTAATTATGGTGAAAGGTTGGAATACACCTTTCAGGCATTTACAAAGAAATTAAAAGCTTCACATTTAGATTAGACTGACCAAGTATGACCTCAGTGAGGTTCATTCTGTGGGGGCTTGTTCAGGTACATGAATGGCAAAAATTGTGCCAAAATTGCACCGTATACCAAAATGAATTAAGAAATGTTAAAAATACAATCATCATAATCTGTATTTTGTGGTAAATTATCTGCAGGTACTCCCTGAAATTGCTCACAGCCAGAGACTAAAGGTGAATGTATATATTTATTCATTCTGCATTGGAGTTTGTTTACACAGCTCTTTGCTTGCACAGAGTTTAAGGACAATGGAATTCAGCTTAACGCAGAGGCTATGGTGATGCACTTGCGGGCAGTCCTCCCTCAAGTCATCAACTCAACACCCCTCGGCGATTACGCTGTGTGTGTGTTGAATGCTGATTGGTTGGAAGTGTGGCTCAAAGTGGACAGGTTTAGACGATCCTTCTGGCATGACGAGCATGATGCCTGTTTGTGATTGCTGATGGAACAGGACTAAGTGTCACACCACTACACCATTCCACTATTACTTTTGTCTTTTCCACGGGAGAGCAAAAGCCTCAGGTGTTATAGTCTTATCCACTGTTTGCACATTACGCCTGGTTTTAAAAGACTAAGATCTGACGGATAAATGCAAAATTCAAGGCTTCAAAATGGTGGGACACAAATCAGGTGGTGATGTCACCGTCACAACATTTGTCTTTTATATAAAGTCCAAGGAAAAGCATTGTCTGATGAAGGGAGAGATGGCATTTATTACAGTTTGGATGAAGTGGATCTCATGTCTAGAAATATGACTGAAAATGAACACCGGGGGAGTTATTCCAATGACCCTTTTGAACTGAGTAAAAATGAATGTCACTATTTAAACATAACAAACAAAAAAAGACAATTAAAGCTGCAAGCAGCGTTGAATGGGTCCTTGCATGGGTCCTTGCTGGTCAGTGAATTCAAGCATGTCCACCGGATGGCGCTGCGACTGAAAGTGTATTTCTGCCTATGTATCTGGTGAAGAAGGACCTATGATCACACATGTAAAGTTTCAGGCAGATTGGAGTATGTTCAGGCTAGTTATAGAGTACCTCCTGTCCATCCACCAGGTGGCGCTATCACTGTGACTGTTTATTGGCCTATGAATGTCATCGGGCCCGGATTTTGATGACATATATAAAGTTTGAGATAGAGTAGAGCATGTACAGGCCAGTTACACAGCATTTCCTGTTTTATGGCGAAACGTCGAAATTTCGGGGGCCACCATTTCCACGTCCTCAGACTTTTGCGGAGCATTCTGATAACTGTTGATCACACATGGCTGGTGTACATTAGGGTGATGACTTTTTTACAACCTCATATCCCTGTATCATAATTTGATGAACTTTTATTAAAGATTAGATAAAATCTTACTTTTAAGGTGATTTGATAAAAAAACCTCACGCACAAAATGATTTTAAAAATTTTAATTATCAGCTTTTTGGCCAGAATTTATCAACTTCAAAACAACTACCAACACTTAGATTATCTTTTAAGGCATTGAATCATTTACTTTTCTATGGTTGGTGCATTTGGTACTGTTTGTGAATGCTTCTTTGGGCTTAACAAATTTAGTCCCATTGATAGTAATAGTGATTTTTTCAAAGTGGTTTGTGCGTGACCTTTTTCAATATTTCAACAGAATAAATGTCATTTTAATCATTAATAGGCAAAAGTTCATTCATTAGTGCTACAGGAAATAATTTTTGAGAAAAAAAAGTCAAAAAGTCATTACCCTAGTGTACATCCTGGCCAAATTGCAGCTCTGTTGGAGTTACCCGGTTTAATTTTATAGCTTTTGAAAATGTGCAAAAATTGGTCCAAAATTGTCCAAATATGACACATAATCCAAAATGGCTGACTTCCTGTTGTGTTTTGGCCATGGTTGTAATAGACTTTTTTGTGTGCCTTGACGTGTTACATATGTGTAGCAAATTTCATAGCTGTAGATGACATATACTGACTGTAGTAAATGTTTGAAAATTTCCAGGTGCCGCTATTAAGCCATTTTCACACACACCTATGCAATTCCCCCAGAATACCACATTTTTCGCCAGTCCTGATGTGTGTGCAGAGTTTGACGCATTTTGGAGTATTTTAAGGCCGCCAAATTTGAGTTTCAAAAAACGGGAAAAGAATCTCGGGCTAATAATAAACCCATGGGTTTCAATAGGGTCTTCATACATTCGGTGCTCGTACCCTAAATATAGATTATGGAATAAATGCCTGTCTTTTACACATTAATACTCAATCAGGTAACTGTTCATCAGACCTGTTTTTTCTTAATTAATTTTTCTTCAGTATTATTCACTTCAATATCCAGTATAATGGCGGGCAGGTACATTAATTTTACTGTCACCCTTGTCAGTTATCTTGCTGATAGTGCTGTAACCTCACTGCATATAACATTTGTTACTGTTGCCCCTCTAAAAATGAAAGCAATGGACCAGAAGGCTAGCTCTGTGGTACAGTTTGTAAATGGGTACCTTAAAGTAGACATTGTGAAAGCTAGAAAGGCAGTAGCGTTTGACTAATTTAGAAGAATTTTACCTAGCCTGGACAGATAATCACAACTGTCGAGCTCTCTGAATTAATGAGCACGAGTTTCTTTACAAATAAAATTGTCTGTTGAGGGAAAAAAGTCAAATCCCTCCCACAACTGTCAGATTTGTTATCAAGTACAGTAGCTTTAGCATTATCAACATTTGTCAGACAGATTTTAATTTTGTATGTTGATAATAGTTCTTTCGTGTACATAAATGTCGGTCATGGAGTTCAAACTATTTCTTTGCTACAACCAATACTTTTTTACCACATATATACTTCCCTGAGGCAATATTATTGGGAAAACATAAGTGTGCAATACTGTAAAGATATCACTCACCAGCATTTATGTATGAAACCAAATAAAATAAAGACTATTTAACGTTAGTACAGTACAGATGAAGGTGCTGTATTTTGGATTTTAATCTGAGGTCTGAGTTCACAGTCATATCAGGGGATAGATACAAGAAAATGTCTAAGTCACTGAATATACTTTTAACTACATTCTATCATTTTAAAAAGAAAAGAATAAATTGCATGTGGAATTCTGTCAAGAGCATACCATCCTCAAAAAATTAGGGACCAAGCAAGTCAGGGTCCAAGTTCTTAACAAGCTTTATGAGAGAGTAGCAAAGACAAAGTCACTGTTGAAAAAAGCTCATGTCAAGTCTTGACTAGAATTCACCAGTAAGCATGTAGGACACTTTGAAGTCAACTGGAAGGCTCTTTGTTCTTATTGGACCAAAACTGAAGCTCTTTGGCCATCAGACTAGAGACTGTGTTTGCCAGACTCCAAACACGGCACATTATCACAAAAACCCCGTTCCCACTGTGAAGCATGGTGGTGGCAGCATGGTGTGGCGCTGCTTCTCGGCAGTAGTCCGTGGTAGACTTGTGAAGGTAAAGGGTAAAATGTATGCAGCAAGGTAGAGGGAAATTATCTTGGAGGACAACTAGATGCAGTCTGTATGAGACTTGCTACTTAGGGAAGACTTTTTTTTCCAGCAAGACAGTGACTCAGAGCATATAGCCAAAGGTACAGAGTGGCGCTTTAAAAACAACAAGGTTAATGCTCTGGTAGTCGAGTCAGTGCCCAGACGTCAATACAATTGGAAGTTTGTGACTGGAATTGAAAAGGGATGTTGGCACTCACAATCCCTATGCAACCAGACAGACCTTGAGTAGATTTGCACACAAGAATGGGGTAAAATTGCATGTGCAAAGCTGATTAAGACCGATCCACTCAAGCTCAGTGCTGTAATTGCAGGCAAAGATGCCTCTACTAAATCCTGACTTGAAAGAAATGTAGTCACTTACTTTACATTTTATATTTTTTTTTAACAATTGACATTACTTTGTAGAAACGTTTTAACTTTGACATGAAAGGAGCATTTTTTGTAAATTCTTGTCAACAAAGCCAAGCTATATTGACTATGATTAAATGTTGAAAAGCAATGATAGGTGAAAACTTCCAATGGGGGTGAGTACTTCACTGTGCACCTAGTAATGTGTCCATATCACTTTGACCACGGCAAGTCTGAACTGCACCCAGTCACATCAACTGATAGACACACATAAGCTACAGTGCTTACAATTGTATAAAGAAATGTTGGCAAAGACTTTTTCAACAATTCAGCACCAATATTTGTCCAAAATCACAGAGAGTGCTTAAGACACAGTTTGTGTGCCAAAATCACAATATACCTTTCTCACTCACTTTGCAATACAATTTAAAATCTATTCTGCTACAAATTTAAGTGTCCAAAAAAATAAAACTTCACTGTGATAAAAGCAGCTGAGATTAATGATACACTCAAAATTACCTGAAGGCAATTCCGAGTTTATTAAATATCAGCAGCATTGGACAGAAGCATGATCCATATGTGCATCTCTAAATCAAGAGAGAGATAAGAGACCTACTACCCATTTACAAAATTAACACCATCATTGAGAGCTTGTCTTCACACCTGACAGATTAACTATCACACACAGAATCACAGTGTAGTTTGTTGCTTCAAGCTGAGTTTATAGTTTTACATCCAAAGTATCAGCCAGAATCTATTTGATAGTTTTCAAAGCAACTGAGTTACGCACGTTTACAGAGCAGCAGTAGCTTCATCAGCTGGTTATAATCCTAGACTATCCCTGACATGGAGTGAATTGATCAGTGTCGAGTAGCAGGTCACACTGTGTGTCAGGTTAGCTGCCACACACAGTATCACAGATTATAAACTGCAGTTAAACCATCTGTTGCATAGTGACCATCCTCAGGTTGAGTCCTGAGCTCCACCACAGCAGCCAGGTTAGTTTTATTTTGCTGTTGATAACATAGTAGATAAATTATCATCACACATGGATAGGATTTTAGTGTTAAGGAAAACATAAATAACAAAGGACGTCATTTGGACTATTTCATAAGCTGCAATTAACTTTGTCTTGCATTACTATCTATTGTACATCACTTGGTGTATTGGTATGGAGCCAGCGTATGTTGTCATTGGAAATAAAGCGAGTTTGTCATTCAAAATCAAATTTGTCATTGAAAAAAAAGAATCTGTCTTTCAAAAGAAGAATTTGCCATTGAAAATGAAATTACAATTTTCAGTTTTTCTTTGTCTGTGCTTTCAGGCATAATATCATCACTTTAAAAAAAATATGAATCCAGCAAAATTACAGGCACTATGTCTGAAAAGGGATAAAGAGAACTAGCATGAAAGGTCATATTTTAATTTATCCCATATTAGCTTATTTTCATTGGCTTCCTCTACATCCATAATTGAATATAATAATTCTCCCCCTTATATAGAAAGCTCTGAATGACCAAGGTCTGTTTTTGTACACCTCATACTACTATATTATCCCAATAGCTGTTGGCTGTTTAGAAGCAGGCATATATGTGCTTCTACAGCCTCTCTACTTTCAAGGTTAGGCTTCAACCTTTCTTTTTTTGGTAAAGCTTATAGATATGGGTTGGCTCAAGTGACCCTGAATTTTCTGGAGTGTCCCAAGTGCCCAGATGTTGTGATTTATCACAGTATAAATAAAACATGGTGCATACAAAAGCCATGCCATATGATGGTCTGTGAATGGGGGCTATGCCATACTTGAAAAGGCCAGTCTCATTAGCCTTGCATATATGTCTCACTTAAATGTTTCAGATCATCAAACTAATTTTCATATAACACAAAGAAATCAAAAGGAAAAACAAAATGCAGTTTTACAATGAGAATTTAATTTATTTCTAGAAAAAAGGCTGTCTAGCTATGCTACCAATCGAACAAATGACCAAATTCATTTGACAGTTGGACTCTGTTTCACCAACCACACCCATGTATGATTACTACCAGGCCTGTTGAATCTAAACATCACTTAAATAGAACATGTCAGGGTCTGGGGCTCTGGGACTCCTGTGAACCACAGTGAGAGCCACTCTCTATGTCAGGGATACGATTATAACCAACTGATGAAATTACTGTTGTTCCGTGTGTAAATGTGCATAACTCTCTTGCTTCAAAAACAGGTCAAATAGTGAAAACCACTCCTGACCAAAAAGAACATGAAGGGTCATCTGGCATTGTGCAAAAAAATAACTAGACGCCTGACTGAACATCCTGCTGTTTCTACCCAACAATAAACCGCACTTTCAAAGTCACCTCGGATGTTTTTCTTATGCCACCTTGATGCAAGATCAGAATCAACTGAGCCTGCTCACCATTTTCAGACGTGCCACAGAGCATGATTGGATAAATTGCTGATTTTGTACCATGCAGTGCAGCTACACTACTAGTTAAAAGTTTGGACACATCTTCTATTGTTTTTTCTTTGTTTTCATGACTATTTACATTGTAGATTCTCCCTGAAGGCATCAAAACTATGAATGGACACATATGGAATTTTGAAGGAAACAAAAATCTGTGAAGTGAGTCAAAACACATTTCATATTTTAGATTAGGTCAGGTGACTGTGGAGGCCAGGTCATCAGATGCAGCACTCGATCACTCTCCTTCTTGGTCAGATAGTCCTTCCACAGCCTGGAGGTGTGGTGGGGTCATTGTCCTGTTGGAAAATAAATGATGGTCCAACTAAACACAAACTGGACAGGATGGTATGCCACTGCAGGATGCTGTGGTAGCCATGCTGGTTCAGTGTGCCGTCAGTTTTGAATAAATCACCAACAGTGTCACCAGCAAAGCACTCCCACACCATCACACCTCCTCCTCCATGCTTCATGGTGGGAACCATGCATGTAGAGACCATCCGTTCACCTTTTCTGCTCTCACAAAGATGCGGCAGGTGGACTCAAAAGATCTCAAATCTTTTGAGTCCAAAAGATCTAAGATTTGGACTCATCAGACCAAAGCACAGATTTCCACTGGTCTAATGTCTATTCCTTGTGTTTCTTGGCCCAAACTAATCTCTTCTGCTTGTTGCTTTTCCTTAGTAGTGGTTTCTTAGCAGCTATTTGACCATAAAGACCTGATTTGTGCAGTTTTGTCTGAACAGTTGATGTAGAGATGTGTCTGCTACTAGAACTCTGTGTGGCTTTTATCTGGGCTCTAATCTAAGCTGCTGTTAACTTGCAATTTCTGAGGCTGGTGACTCTGATGAACTCATCCTCAGCAGCAGAGGTGACTCTTGGTCTTCCTTTCTTGGGGCGGTCCTCATGTGAGCAAGTTTCGTTGTAGCGCTTGATAGTTTTTGCGATTACACTTGGGAATACATTCAAAGTTTTTGCAATTTCCTGGACTGTGTGACCATCCGTTCTTAAAGTAATGATGGACTGTCGTTTCTCTTTACTTAGCTGATTGGTTCATGCCATAATATGGATTCTACCAGTTGTCAGATCAGATCTGTCAACTGTGTACCAACCTGACTTCTGCACAACACAACTGATGGTCCCAACCCCATTAAGAACGCAGGAAATTCCACAAATTAACCTTGACAAGGAACACCTGTGAAGTGAAAACCATTTCAGGTGATTACCTCATGAAGCTCACTGAGAGAATGCCAAGAGTGTGTAAAGCAGTATTTAAAACAAAGGGTGGCTATTTTGAAGAATGTAAAATATAAAACATGTTTTGACTTATTTCACAGATTTTTGTTTACTACATAATTCCATATGTGTTCATTCATAGTTCTGATGCGTTCAGTGAGAGTCTACAATGTAAACAGTCATGAATATAAAGAAAAATCATTAAATGAGAAGGTGTGTCCAAACTTTTGACTGGTAGTGTATGTGAAAGCATCCACATTTGTTGTGTTTCTCCATTCATCTATTGAGGTATGAGGAGTCTGATGTAATTATCTGAATGTTAGCCCACAGGATGTTTCTGTAGACCTCTGTATTCATTACTCTCATCCTGGTTCAATCAGCTGGGGAGTTATCAATAAATGCCAGTATACCAGTTCCACTAACAGAAATGTCACTATGTCTGAGAGATGAGGCGGTGCTTTAGCTCATGAGCTGTTTCTTCTGTCTTCACACTGTCTTTTTCAAATTATTATGATGGAAATGTATTTTACTCCAAAACTCTGAGTCCATTTTGTATGACCTGCGAACTATAGCCTGGTTTTTCAGTTCAATTTTTTTCGTCTCGTTTATTTATGGTGAATTCTTTAAGGTTTGTTTTGCTTTTTTTTCTGTTATTTTATTTCAAATTGAATGGACTAAAACAGAGAGCCAGTAGTCCAGACTGTACATGTCCCAAGAGCTACTGTGCTCGGAAATGATAACCACAGAAACGTCAGAGAAATCAAAAAAGTATTAAGATACAGGCTCGCGCATTATTGCTGTTCGTCTTTTTATGAAAATTTACAAAAATGTGTCCTGAAGTAGGTAAAATACTATGTTGGGTTAATGTGTCAGCTGAATATTCTCTTCACATGTTGGCTGTCTGCACATGGTGTTGATTCCCTTTGTCACGTGGCATGGGGTTCACTTAAAAGTTCTTTATTGATGCAAATGGTTGCCGATTCACACTAGAATATGTGTGTTGCAGGTTTTTGTTAGGAGCTGAAGGTCTCTCTCATTAATTTAATTCATGTTATCCAAACATGAGGTAGCAATATTCATTTTGGGTAATACAGCCAAAAAGTTAAATCTCTGTCTCTTTTATTCAACTTCTTGATTTCAACCAATTCTTGTCTCTGAACTTAGGATAAGTTGGGATTCAGAAACAGTTTTCTTTGTTCAGTGTGTCTTTCATGTGTGTGCAATATTAAAAGGCAAATGCCACTAATGAGGCTGTTGTGCTTTTAAAGGTGCATCTAATACTGAGCAATTACTGACAGAACATACAAGAACATACTTTTCACAGTTTAGATATTTCTGCATTCTCAATGAAGACAGAAATATTCTAATATTTTGAGATTGATTTTGGCAGGTTTCATGAGCTGTAATTTTTTATTTTAATATTTTTGATAACAATGTCTAACTACACTGACTTTAATTACTTAGAATATTTAGTTTAGGATATTAGATTTGAAAAAATAGCATGATTTGGTGGATGTGCGTGGTGTTCTAGAGTACGGTAAGTCAGT
This sequence comes from Amphiprion ocellaris, assembly GCF_022539595.1. Taxonomy (NCBI): domain Eukaryota; kingdom Metazoa; phylum Chordata; class Actinopteri; family Pomacentridae; genus Amphiprion; species Amphiprion ocellaris. The sequence continues at coordinate 26,867,376 of NC_072778.1, read as the reverse complement.
CTTTGAAATGTTTTTATTTGTCCACTTAAACATGCCAGAGTGCAAAAGTTCTGCCTTCTTCTGCACCCATCCCACCACTGCAACTCAAACACATGAGGTCACTTACAATTTTGGTCAAACACTCTCACAGCCAGAAACCAGTGCTGAATAATGATATGGAAAACCCGCCTCACAAGTAGACAGGATTGACTTGTTGTGTATGTTGTGTATGATACCCTAGAAGTCTCAATCTGAGTTTTAGAGACCACCATTGGTGAACTGCTATTATGGTGGAAATACTTAGCCATGGCATTGACTGCTTTTTATTGCTCATGTTCTGTTCCACTGAAAATGCTAACAAGATAAATAACTTGATTTTTACCAGAGGCAGTCTTTAATCCAAGTGTCAGTCAAAGTAACTGATTTCTGTCTTTTCACAGGTGATGTGTCACCCATCAGTATGTCCCCGATCAGCCAATCACAGTTCATCCCTTTGGGTGAGGTTTTGCTGTTGGCTATCTCTGCTATGAACTCCACCCATAAACCTGTCACCCAGGAGGCCCTAACTGAACACCTGCAGACATGTTTTCCAGGTAACACCAGGATCAGTCACCAACCAACACCATCCGTTAAACTCTGTTCACTGCATCACAGTTAATGGTTCGAATAAAACAAACACTGTGATATATAATTAAATTCACTGTATTTATTTGCTTTGCCTTTTCATATTTTAAATCATACAAGAGCACATGGTAAATTCAACAAAGTGCTTTACATTCTTGTATCTTACTGTTGGATTGCATTTAAAATTTTCCAGGCTTTAGTTGACCAGATACAGACACATGTTGTATCTTATCCATCACTGTATTCGTCAGATTTTCAATTTGTCGTAGTTAGTGCAGTATTTGCATTGCCAGTTAATTCTAAAACATATTGGTCCAGAAGAAATGTTACATATATTTTTTAATTGCCAAAATCTTTGGATTTGGTGTGCAAAGGCCTCTACCTATTGCCCACGACAAGCAAATGCTGCTGAGCTATACTGTTTGTTTGTTTTTTGTTTGTTTTGTTTTTTAAATGTGCTCTGTTGATATCACAAGGGAGAATTGTCTTTTAATGCATCCCAGATTATTTGGAAGCTGGGGTCAGAACAACGTTATGGCATTGTGGAGCAGATAGGGCGGCATCTTGGTAGCGCCCGAGCTCAAACCCCCATACTTCTCATCAGTAGTCCAGTGCCTTAACTGCAGCGCCTGCAGACCAAATTTGCATCTATGTGTATACATAAATATTTCCCTCAACTGTTCATTGTACAAATTAACTTGACAAGGCAGAGGTAAAGCTGTACTTACTTGATTGAGCCCAGCCTTGCTGAAACCTTTCTGGGTGGAGTTTTCATGTTCTTCGGATGTCTGTGTGAGTTAAGCTTGTTTTATGCTTGCCGCGTACGCGGATCTTGTCTGTTTTATCTGATCATGGTAATTTATTAAGATGACTGACCCTGAACTAAGCTTTGTAACTCGTTGAGCACTGCATATATGTTCTCTACTAACCAGCCATCACCGTAAAGTACTTGTTTGTCTCCACGTAAAAACCCTATAAGTATTAGTCCAAGTATAATACCACTAATACAATAATTCTTCTCATGTTAGCTTTTATTTTTGATCAGGCAGTAAATGATTTATGTCATGTTTCATAATGGGCCCGATCTGACTTTTTGCATTGTATGTTTAGAGAATTTGCATCATAACACCAAAGCTTATAAGCCCTCGTATGATGTAATTACGTGCAAGCAGAGACAGCTGTCTGCCCTGCGCAGTGCAGTCTCTCAGTGAGTTTACAATATTTTGTTATCTTCTCAGACTGATTTTGTGAGGTAGGGAAATTTCTTTTATTTTACTTTATTGGCTTTGTGCATTGTAAAAAATTTAAAGATTTGCGTATTTTATACATTTCACTGCTAAGTCAAAGATGACAGCAGGGTACTTGCACTGGGCATGTAGTTTGACTGTAAATGGTCCTAAGTGATTGGTGATGGTCCTTGTTGTGTTGGGGGGATCAACCACAATCATTTTTATTGTCATTTAGTTGAAACGGTTTATTGCTATCCAGCACTTCAATTACTAGAGGCAAGTTAAAGGGATAGTTCGGGATTTTTGACATGAATCTTTATGGCATCCCTATCATTAGTAACGTACACTCTCACTGTCTTACCCCCGACAGTGTCTCGTGAGCCGAGTTCTGGTCCGGTTCTGGTCGCGGCGAAAGTAGTCCGGCAGGTTGTATCAATGCGCACTGTCCTCCAGGCAGCGCGCATTGATTGCGCATGTGTTGTTGATATCAACACATGTACGCAGCAGTCAGCTGGAGGACAGCGCGCATTGATACAACGGGACAGGAAGTAGTGCCAAGTGATTACGTGGTGTGACTTTTTCGTGGAAATGGGTTTTGTGATGCAAATAAATCACTCTTTTGAACACATGCTGTTTTTAGAAGAAATACGTTTTATTTAAGTGACCCTGGAAACCTGCCGGACTACTTTCGCCGCGACCAGAACCGGACCAGAACTCGGCTCACGAGACACTGTCGGGGGTAAGACAGTGAGAGTGTACGTTACTAATGATAGGGATGCCATAGAGATTCATGTCAAAAATCCCGAACTATCCCTTTAAGATCTAGGTGTTGGAAATGAAGTCAGCAAGTACACAGTCAGGTCCATAAATATTTGGACAGTGACACAGTTTTCAGATTTTCAGCTCTGTACACTACAACGGATCTGAAAATGACGCAATCAAGATGTGTTTTAAATGCAGACTTTCAGCTTTAATTTGAGGGTATTTGCATCTAAATTAGATGAACGGTGTAGGAATTATATCTGTGCACTCCACCTTTTCAAGGGACCAAAATTAATTGAACAAACATTATCAGAAAAATCTGTCCAAAATTCTGTCACTTTTAATATTTGGTTGCACGTCCTTTGCGGTCAATAACAGCTTGAAGTGTCGAACCCATAGACATCATCTGATGTCTATGGGTTCCTGGGTTTGGTCCCTGGTGATACTCTGCCAGACCTCTACTGCTGCTGTCTTCACTTCCTGCTTGTTCTTCAGGCATTTCCCTTCAGTTCTGTCTTCAGCAAGTGAAATGCAGCTCAGTTAGATTCAGGTCAGGTGATTGATTTGGTCATTGCAGGACATTCCACTTCTTTACCTTAAAAAAACTCTGTGGTTGCTTTGGCAGTATGCTTCGGGTCATTGTCCATCTGCACCGTGAAGAACCGTCCAGTGAGTTCTGACGCATCTGGCTGAATATGAGCAGATATTTTATGAAACACTTCAGAATTCATCCTGCTGCTTTTGTCAGCAATCACATCAATAAATTTATGAGAACCGGTTCCATTGGCAGCCATACATGACCACACCCTTACACGCTTCACTGATGAGCTAGTATCTTTGGATCTTGAGGAGTTTCTTCCTTCCCCCAGACTCTTCTCTTCCCATCATTCTGGTACAAGTTGATCTTAGTTTCATTTGTGCTTAGGATGTTGTTTTAGAGCAGCACAGGCTCTTTTAGATGTTTCTGGCAATCTTTAATCTGGCCTTCCTGTTTTTGAAGCTTACTAATAGTTTACTCCCATTGGTAAGCTACACCCATTGGTAAACCCTCTGTATTCTCTCTGGTGAAGTCTTCTCTTAATTGTTGACTTTTACCTCCTGGAGAGTGTTCTTGATCTGGCACACTGTTGTGAAGGAGTTTTTCTTGCCCAGGGAAAGGATTTTCCTGTCATTCTCCACACTTGTTTTCCATGGTCTTCTGGGTCTTTTGGTGTTGCTTAGCTCACAAGTGCATTCTTTTTTCAGAATGTACCAAACAGTTGATTTGGCCACACCTAATGTTTCTGCTCTCTCTGATGGGTTTGTTTTTATTTTTCAGCCTAATGATGGCTTCCTTCACTGATAGTGATGCTCTTTGGACTTCATATTAAGAGTTGGCCTCACTGGATTCCGCACCTACTACACTTGAAATTAACTCCAGACCTTTTATCTGCTCCTTGTACGAGAAATAATTAGGGGAAAATACACACCTGGCCATAGAACAGGTGAGCGGCCAATTGTCCAATTACTTTTGGTCCCTTATAAAGGTGACGGGAACATAAAATGTGTTATAATTCTTACACCATTCACCTGATGTGGATAAAATCCCCCTCATATTAAAGTTGATAGTCTGCACTTAAAGCACACCTTGTGTCACGGTGCGGTTTTGAACCCAAGCAGACAGTACACAGCACGACAGACCAGTTAAAGGAATAACAGAACTCATTAATAGAATGAACAGTAAGAACCAAGTTGGGTGAAGGAAATTAACTAGAACTAAAACTAGTAATTAGAAAAGCCAGAGGGTGAGAGGGTGGCTAAAGAGGGTGAGGGAGAAAGCGGAACTAAACTCACTACCGGAGAGAGGTGGGGCGGTTGGATCCCGTGGCGGTGTGCTTTATACTAGTGCATTCAATGCTTTGCTTTACACTTGGTGATGTCAGGCTTGGATGCAGCTGCTCAGCCATGGAAGCCCATTCCATGAAGCTCTCCACGCTGTTCTTGAGCTAATCGGAAAGCCAAACTCAGTTTGGAGGTCTGTAGCTATTGACTCTGCAGAAAACTGGTGATTTCTGTGCACTGTGCACCTCAGCATCTGCTGACCCTGCTCTGTGATTTGACATAGTCTACCACGTCGTGGCTGAGCCAGTGTTGTTCCCAGTTGCTTCCACTTTATTAGAATACCACTAACAGCTGACCGTGGAATATTTAGTATTGTGGAAATTTCACAAATGGACTTATTGCACAGGTGGCAACCTATCATGGTACCACGCTTGAATTCACTGAGCTTGCTAAGAGTGACCCATTCTTTCACAAATGTTTGGAGAATCAGTCTGCATGCCTAGGTACTTGATTTTATACACCTGTGGCCATGGAAGTGACTGGAACACTTGAATTCAATTACTTGGAAGGGTGTCCCAATACTTTCGTCAATATACTGTATATGAGCCTGCATTTAGCAGTCACGTACTTCAGATCTGAGAAGCAGTGGCTGGCCACAGTCTTGGTGTTAGCACAGCAGCCATTGTTCCCACACACGCATACCCCCCCATCCATTGCTCTTACTGGAATCTATGATCCTGTCATGCTTTGCATGAATAATTGTGTCACAGATGTGGAACAAAAACACTGGATGAAACTCATTTAGACTGGCAAGTAGAGAGGCACCAGATGGAGATCACAAGCACGAGATAAAATAGTCAATTGTATACAATCAATTTTTGATAAAGGAATAAAAGTTTAGCTCAGGACAGAAAGCAGCAACATGGTTGAGAATAGAGTTGACTGTGTGGAGCAGCACTTTAGCAGTGTGGGAGTTGTTAGAGATGTTAGTGGCAAAGTGTTAAGCTGACAAGGTGAGGAACTCTAGCTCCAGTCAAATCTAAATAAAAACCACGCTTCATTAAAAAAATGAAAGCTCAGGTCAAAGCTTGAGTGCCCGATGTGAAGAAAAGTACTTGTGTGACTTGATATTAGATTCTGATCACTCCATGCATCCATCCATCAATACTCGGATTACATATATTATTGATAAGCATCATTTCAAGCTGTTAGTGTTTGGTTTTTATTGCAGTTCATTTTTTTCTATTAAGTACATTTCATATTGCAGCCTAATAGACTTGAAATTGTAGAGCAAAATAAATAGGACAGGTGCGTTGAGATTTTGACACACAAACTATGAATTAAGTACTCTTTGATATTTTTGGATGAATATTTGTGCTAAAATGTGGAAATAGCCTTCCCTAAATCACTTCACAAAACTCCAAGTACAATTGGTTGTATGACTGTTAATGCTGTGGTTCAGTTGAGGGTGTGCATTAAAATATTACAGCGATACATTCAGTTGCCGTTGGATTAACTGAAAGGAGCGCAAGTCTGAAGGGTGCTTATGAGATCTAAAGCCACTAAAGCAGCATTTCTCATAGGTTTTCAATTTTCTTCTCTGTGGTGGTTGAGCTCGTGACATCCACCCTCAGGCCATTCACTGTGTGCATTAACAAGAACAACAGCATACTGTTCTCAAATGGTACAAGTCAGTGGGCACACATTGTCATGGCTCCTGTAGCAACTCCCGAGGGAGTCATGGTGGGTGTTTTGGACTTTGAAGATATGACTGGCTATCAAAAGTTGCTTCTTGCTAGTTCCTTCATTTGTACTACTTCACTGTTCGGAACGAAGATGTTCCAACAGTTTTGTGTGAAGTCATGATGTAGTAATTACCTTCACCCCCCACAGCAACACCCAGACCGGGCAAACAGCTCCAACTACCTCCAGTGAAGGGTTTCAGGTTTCAGTTGTCATCAGCAGGTTGGCCCTTGAAAGTGGTCATTATGTGTCTCCTTTTCATCTGTACAGCTGAGACGGGTGCTTTTTAAAACTTGTCTCAAATAAAATGTCTACACTGTTTGACTCTGGCAATAAACCTTTCATGTTGTAGTAAGTCTTACTAGCAATGCTGTATCTCATGTGACTGTGCTGAAAACAGCAAAGGCCATTTTTGCAGTTGGGATGAAGTAAATGATGGCATTCTAGCATGTGGAACAAGTAAAGTTGGTGATTGATTGGAGGTGTAAACTTACTTCCATACAACTACAGATGATGGATTAGTGTCGATCAGATCTGCAGGTGTTTCACGGATGGGTGGGAAAAATCCAGTTTTTCCTTTTGGACTCCCTACTCACCTTCTAGTATTCTTGTAGTCTTTGAATAGTAGCCTCCAAGTTGTGTTAGGGCTGACATGATGCCAAAAGACAGTCTATATTTGAAAAGCACCCATTGTGTGTTAATGGGTAACATTTCATATGACTGCATGACTGATCCTGTACATGCATTTGCACATAAACCTGAATGAGATCTATCTTTCTAAATTTTTGTCCCCCATTCAGTCCAGCAAGCAAGTAATCAATTAGGGAAAGCTGATGTTGCTCTGCTGTTAGCACAGGGTTAAGCGTTACCTTTAAGTTTTCACATGTCAGGATTCCCCTGTTGTGCGACTCACAGGTTTACCAATTACCAATTTCCACCTCTGATCTGATGGCACTGGCTTAGTTCTGATTAATACAGACTTGCTACCAGGTAGCATGCAGCCTCTTGATATCTTTAATGCTGCCTAATTTGTCACAGAAATTTTCAGTTATGAGCAGCAGGCAAGTGGAACTGTGTGATAGACTTACCTAGTCAAAATAGACTTTCTATAGCCATACACAGGCATTTATAGCAGGATAATTTGGAAATCCTTAGTCTACTGGCTATTCCTGTTCCTGACATCAACCCCCAACAAGAAGCTCTTGCTTGAATCCAAGCAGCTACAATAATGCGTCACTCAATCGGATGCTGATTTAAAGCCAGCATTTGTCTGCTCTGCTGGCCATTAACATACTGGTGTCTGTAAGACACACTAGTAGATTTGTTTGGAGGTTGGTTTCAAATTACATGCCCTGTGTAAATTCCATGACCCATGTAAGGATTGGATTGTTGGATGATCATGAGTGATAACTAAGACAAACATAAATGAATGTGGGTGATGATATATTTTGGATACTCGTCATCACAATCCTCCCCCCACAGAATAAGGCGACCAAAGTACGTGCGCTGTAGTTGTCTTGAAAGTGTCTGCTTTCTCAGAATTACATCTTAAGTTGATTAATGTGTTCTTGGTTTATACCTGGACTCAGTGTCTGAGTTACATGTGCTGACAACTCTTGTCCCCCTGCAGAGCCTTTTGCTCCACTGGGAGCAGAACATGTAGTATCTGAACAACCTAGAAAGTCCTCCTCATTAAAATCCTCTTTCACACTCTCCAGAATATACTTGCTCTTACTTTCAAACTGAACAGTTTATGTGGAAAGTTGGGATTGGATTATTGGATACTAGTGGCTGGTAACTCAAACAAACATGAATGAACATGGGTGGTAATGTAATTCTGACGCTGGCCACCATGTTCTCATTGCTACTTTTTGTTACATGGTGAGCTCTTTTATTTTACAGAGACCTAGCAAATAATACTCAGATTCCAACTAACTGCAAACCATTCGTTGTCCAATACAGTTGCAAGTAGAATGGCTAGCTACAGCAGATCATGTAGGTAGGCCATTATTTCCTGTTTGTTCTTCACTACAGAAATTATGCTTGTCTAAAAATACACAACAGGGATGTGGCTGCAGACAAGACTTCAAACATGGAGGTCATGTAACTTTCAGTGCAGACATTGTGCTTTTTTTAGTGATTTCATGATACATTAGTGAACAAGGAACAACATTACATAGTGCCACATCAGATTGGTGACAGGCTGTCAGTGTTGAAAATGTGATACACAATGTGAAACAAAGTTCAAAGGGACAGTGTTGGAAACCTCTCTCTTTTTTATATTATCTTGTAAAGTTCTTTGACTTAAACTGTGTGAAAAAATGTAGCTAACTGAAATTTCAACATATTTTCAACAGATTAGATGAGATTAGGAGCTTTTTTGTCGTTATACTGGAGTGCAAGACTGGAATGCACTTTTTTTCTCCAAACTCGTTTTAATGAAGACATATGGATTGGTGACAGTTTCTTGGTTCACATGAACATTTACAGCCAATCATTTTAGAATCTGACAAGGATTTGTATAAAATGTATGTGTATGTATGCATACACATGCAAAAGTAAATAAATAATAGTAATTAGTAGTCAAATAGTCAAAAGTTTGGACACTCATTTAATGTTTTTTCTTTATTGTCATGACTGTTTACATTGTAGATTCTCACTGAAGACATTAAAATTATGAATGAACACATATGGAATTACGTAGGAAACAGAAGTGTGAAACAAGTCAAAACATGTTTTATATTCTATATTCTTCAAAATAGCCACCCTTTGCTTTGATTACTGCTTTACACACTCTTGGCATTCTCTGGATGTGCTTCATAAAGTAGTCACCTGAAATGGTTCTCCAACAGTCTTGAAGGAGTTCCCAGAGATGCTGAGCACTTGTTGGCCCTTTTGCCTTTTGCTAAGTAAATTGACCATTACTTAGCTGAGGGTCAGTTATTACCCCAGTGGGTGTTTGAATCTGAGATATTTGGTTCATTAAGGCTGTCTGCCATAGTTGGTGGGAGAGTAGTTTACTTTGCCTTATTCCGATATTCATAGTAAGCATATCCTGATTTTAATATCATCCCTTCATTGTAAACAGTCCAATCAGCTGTTCTCCAGCAGCATGTCAGTGAGCATTTGTGTGTGAGTGAGAGTGGGGGGTGGGAGTCTGGCCATGTTCCAACAGCTTGGGGGAAAAGCTGCATTCAGTTATTTTGTAAGTGTGTGAACTATCCTGTATTGCCTGCCAAAGGAGACTGGCGGCATGCTCGTACACCTGGTAAATGTCCGCAATAGCCAGCACCTGACTCTGATTAATGTTTTTGGCCACGCAGTGACCCTTTGCAGAGCCTCCTGGTCCTTCCTAATGTAGCTGACAAACCACACTGTGACGTATGTCAGGATTTTCAGTGCAGCTGTTGAAGTTGACCAGGACTATGTGGCAGACCGGTTCTCCTAAGCTTCCTATGGAAAAAGAGATACCCAATGTTTGTGGTGGTCAGGATGAACAAAAAGAGGCCCACTATAATGTGTCTCCACAAATTTAAAACTGGACATTCTCTTCACAACTGTGTTGTCAATGAAGGCTGAGCTGGGTTTATTCTACCAGCCATCTTGAACACCACTACAGTCTTGTTTTCTTGATGTTTAGAATGAAATTGTTGACTGAACTGTTCCACTCATCGTTTTTTTTAGAAATGATTGTTCTATCCTCTGCAAACTTAATGACTGGTTTTGTTGCATGAAGAGGTAGATGTGTTGGTAGGATATACAGGAGAGGGCTCAGTACACACCCTTGTGGAACACTGGTGTTCAAAGTGAGGGTAACTAGTCAGTTGGTCGGGAGGTCCAGAATATGTTGGGAATGATAGTATCACAAGCAGAACAAAAGTCCAACCAGAGCATCCTGACCTATGTACCAAGTCTTTCTAGGTGACCTAGAGTGATGTGAAAGGCAACACAGATAGCATCTTCTGTAGGTGCCCAGTGTGCAAACTAGCATTAGTCTAATGTGGCAGGGATGGTCCATTTTATATGAGCCAAAAACAGTCTCTCAAAGTATTTGGCACTGAATACAGTTCCACTGAAAGAAAAAACAGAGATATTAAAAGTTACTCCTTTTTTGCTCTAACTTTATTTTAAGCCATCTGTGTTTTTTCAGTGTCATCGATTTTAGCTTCAACTTTGTGCCACTGTGTTGGCGTGGAGGAGAAGGGTGTAAGGGGAGAGGTCAAGGGGCGCGTGGTTTACATATAGTTTGCGTACTATAGGAGCTAGCATCCTGCCGAACCAATGGCATCCCTGACAGGAGTGACATGCTTTACTCCCATAGTTTTGAAAAAAAAAAAATGCACATGCAACTCATATCATGCTCTGACCATTTAGTGCGGGAGAGGGCTTCATACATACGTAAATCATGCACTCTTTGGCCTTCTCCTCAAACTCTTTCCCTCCATGCCAAAACAGGGACACAAAGTTGAAACTGAAACCAGTGACACATTGAAAAGATACTGACAGCAATATAATAATATCACTGTAAAAGAGATATGAAGAAAAAAGCACATCCAATCACTCAAAATATAATGTTATCAAATACCTTATATCTGTGTTTTTATCTGTCAGTGGATCATATTTCAGTTCCTTCTGCTTTCTTTGTGTTGATGCTGCACAATGCTCTTTTGACTTCATTAATGTCCAGTATCAGTTAATGGTAATCTGCTGGTAGTCTGCCCATAATCCTGCATGAAAACAGTCAAAGAATATTCTCAAGTCCTCTGTCTGTGAGGGGTTATGATTTTCGGACAGGTTATTTCACTTTTTGTAGTCTTTTTGGCCTGTATGCTTTGTTCGAATAGTCTAGAATCATTATTGGTGATGTTTTTCTGTATCCTCAGTCTGTAGTTTTTATTTGCGTCGTTTGAGATTTGAAGAGATGTATTGTTGTACGTCAGAATTATGTGTAAAAAGACACCAAACGGTGCTCTACAAACAGTCCTGTATTTGCACTATTGCTGACTCAGGCCAGACTCTTTCTCTTATGGTTGGCTACACTCTGCTAATCAGTGGCTTGTAAGCTGACAATAACAGGGTGAGGGGATCAGCTTGGCCTAAATGGAGGCATGGCACTGCCTTGTATGCATTCTCCATATTTCTACAAACATTGTCTTAATTTACAAAAAAAAATCATGTCAATGTGAAAACAGATTTCTGCAAAGTAATGCCAATTAATCAAAAATGAAGAACATAAAGTAAGTGATTGCGTAAAGTATTACACGCTTTAAAATAACTCAGTTCAACACAGGTGTAGCCAACTGGTGCTAGAAGTCACACAATTTATGGAAGTTTATGTTGATAATCAGAGTGCGGTGAATGTGTCTCAAGTGACTCTAGTATACTGAAAGGTACCTACATCTGGTGAATCAGTACTTCCGGATATAACTACACTATAGAAGACTCCAAGCAACTCCCTGAAAAGGTTTTTCAAAAGCACGTCAGCAAATGAATACAAGAAAATTTCCAAGTCACTGGACATCCCTTGGAGTTCAGTAAAAATCCATACCTGAGAAATGGAAAGAATATTCCACATGCGTAAACCTGCCTAAAGCCGGTCGCCTTCAAAAACCGAGTGACCACCAAGACACCCATGACTTCTCTGAAGGAGTTCAAAGCTTCAGCAGCTGATGGGAGAGACGAAGGTTCTTTAGTCTGATGAGACCAAAATGTAAATTTTTGGTTATCAGACTAGAAACTGTGTTTGGACACCAAACACTGCACATCGTTCCTAAACACTTCAGTAAATGCAATCCATATATACAGTATAATCTAACTAAGTTTACTGTGTGTGTGCGTGCACGTGTGCGTGTTCCGTGTACTGGGCATGAACACACGCTAGGTCAGAAAAAAAGAGCATGTAAAGCAGGACTTACATCATGGAAGACCGTGGTGCCAAGTTAGAAAAGATGTTATGCTTCTTTGTGTGAAGCATAACATCAGTTTAATGATGTGGTACAGCCAACTATTCAATGAGCTAACCATGGAAATAGATCACAGCATGATCACACTGCCAAAATTTAAGCCCACAGTAAGCACACCTGTGCTGGTGTGTTTACTGTGTGTGCCCTCCTCAGGTGGCTCCTTGGAATCCAGTGTCCTCAATCTTTTCTTGGTGTGTTGGGAGAGTGGGTGCGCATTTAACAGCCTGTGTAAGGAAGTTGTTTAGTCTGTTAGTGTTTGTTTTAATTGTCTGGTGTCTCTTTCCAGAGGGGAGGGGGAGGACAGGTAATGTCCAGGGTGGGTGGAGTCAGATAGATAGGTAGGTAGGTAGATAGGTAGATAGATAGATGGGTGGTTGGTAGATAGATAGGTAGGTAGATAGATAGGTAGGTAGGTAGATAGATTATTAATCCTAAGAGAAATTCAAATGTTCAGCAGCTTACATACAACAACATAAAATAACAAAAAAGGCAGGTTAGTAACATTAACATTAAAGGTTACTATATTCTCTGAAAAATCTTGCTGTACAATACTATACTATATATAAAAAATGCTCTTAATTTTAAAATCTATAGAATACTAAATCTAATTAAAAATTCAATATATAGTATTTACACATATCAAGGCACGATGATTTAAAATGACTTTGACAGGTAGTAGGAGAACAGTTATACCGACCAACCTAAGGTGCATGGACATTCTATAACAATCACATAGGTCCTAATGTGATTATGACTGTGGCCCCTCCTGACCACTCAGTGATGAGTTGTACAGTCTGATGGCCAGGGGGACAAAAGAGTTTCTGAGTCTGTTGGTGGAGCAGGTTGGAGACAGCAGCCTGGAGATGAACACACTCCTCTGACTGATCACAGTCCTGTGCAGAGGATGCTGTGTGTTGACCAGGATGGAGAGAATCTTCTGTTCATTTATTGTACAGCTGGCTTTCCTGTGAAGATAGCCAGTATTAAAAAGTATAAAAAATAAAGATAAAAATGATAGTTGAAAACATGTACAAGTCAGAGCTCTTCTAAAGTCAGTTAGGCAGTGGCTACTTCAGTTACAACTCTTTAAGTAATGAATTATAAAAGGTGTGAATGGCGGAGAATTCCTTTGTACATTCTTTCCTCATAACAAGCATTTGTTTTTAGTGTCATTTGTTTTCCTGGCAGAAGCACAGTTGGTACGTTTGTAGTGCATATAGTATGTGTGGTTAGAAATTTTGAGCTGCACTCTGACATCTACTCAGGACCTTTGTGGGCTTGGGTGGATGACAGCATTTTCACTACACATACCCTTGCGAACCTTTGCAGACACATGAAAAGTAGGATTTGGTCTTTAGACAGGTGTAACAACTTAACACCATCTGCTGTGATTGAGAGCAGGATTTTTGCAGCATAGCAGAAGTGCTTCTCTCCACCTAAAATAAAACCTACTGGTAAGAAAAATGTGCTGAGCAGTGTTTTTTTTTTTTAAACTAGCAGGGAGAAACAAACAAAAATAGAGATAAATAGCAAACCCTAAATGGAATCAAGGTTAGTAATTACTTTTTGTGTTCTGTGTTCAGAAATAATGGTGTCACAAAACTTATTTGTGAATGTATTGCGACTATTAATATTGTTAAGAATAACAGAAAATAAACATAGCCTGCAGCAATAATCCAGAAGTCCAAGCAGATTGCACCCACTTAGATACTTGATTGTTATGTAATTGTCAACAGCATTTCTGAGATGACTGTTGTAGCGTTTCCGCTTGTTGTTCCAGTAATGATGATAATAATAATAATAATAATAATAATAATAATAATAATAATAATAATAATAATAATAATAATAATTATTATTATTATTATTATTATTATTATTATTATTATTATTATTATTATTATTATTATTATTATTATTATTATTATTATTATTATTATTATTATTATTATTAGTAGTAGTAGTAGTAGTAGTAGTAGTAGTAGTAGTGCTAATAATTATTATTATTAATTATTTAAAGTAGAAAACATCTCAAGAGAAAGATTGTTCTTGTGTTATTTCCCTTTAGAGTCTCCTTTAACTTGAATGCACTTGGTCCACTGTGCCTTTATGGAAGATACTCCTCAATAGCATGGATGATTTCATCAACACTGAAAATGGCAACCACGCAAATGAGATTTCAGTTTGGGAAACAGAAGTCAGACCGTGCCAGATTGGGTGAATAAGGTTCATAGAGCAACCATTCAAAGCCACATTTGGCTGTTTCTGTCACCTGTGCTGTGTGGACGAGAGCATTGTCCTTCCAGCTCGAAGCTTTCCTCTTTTTTTTTCCTTGATTGATTCAAACGTTTGAGTTTTTGTGGACAGTAATATAAGGCTTAATAGTATACAGTTGTGCCTCTTGTTTCCAGGTAAGGCAGATAAGTTTTTGAAGTACCATTGTATATACAGTGTGGAAGTCGAATGTGTAGATGTTAGGACTTTCAGACACAGCCTGTTTCTGTCTGCTCATTCTTCTTATCAACAAGATCGAGTGGAGAAGGGATGGGCAACCGTGTGTTTCTGTGTTTGCAGTCTGGTATTGCATCATTCTGGCTGCACTGAAAGGCTGCCATGATGTAACTGGCAGTAATACCTCCAGACTGACAGAGGGAGTGAGAAGGAGATACTCTGGAAAGAAATGGAAAGAAAGAGGGAGAGGTTTGTTATGGCAAAGAAACTGTGGAGACAGCAGTTGACTGCAGTTGATTTGTAATAAAAAATTACACCGTCTTTTCCGAAACACTTGTCCTTGACCTTGATGGAAAACATCATAAGGTCAAGGAAAGATGCGAAGTTAAAGAATGCAGCTGCACTTTCACTGGGCTGCAAATTTTTTGCAATTGTGGGTGTTGTTGAATTGGGTATGGCATGGTGAGAAAGAGCACAATTTTCTGAACATCATCATGTATCTCAGATACTTCTCATCTTTTTGTTTCATGTAGGATATAGAAACAACATTCCAGTGAAAAATTTTGCTTCATTATCAAGGTTGGAGTTGAAATTTCAAGTCACAATTTCACCAGTTGCAATTCATACAGAAAAGATAAAGGTATATTTTATAAAATGTCTATCTTTTATCTCAAATTTGGATGTAACATTATATATGACAGTAAACCTGCATATGGTATTATTAGTAGACATGTAATATCAAACTAATATCCAACTTGTATGATTTGATTTGTGGAACTGTTAGTGGAACTGGAATCTTGAAAGTATTGTAGACCAACCTTAGAAGACTTATACCATGTGTCACTGTAATAAATAAACATAAAACCCTAAAATGAAATGAAAAGCACATAATGGGATGATCAACTATTGAGTATGGAGGACATTTTTATAACACTTGTGATAACATTGGAGAGATTTCCATTTTCTCAAAACCAGGCTTTTACACTGGTGTTCCAAGAAAGTGCATCACATGTAAAATTGAAATTGTTGTCTGAATAATCTAAGTAACACACATGCAAGTTTCCGCCATGTAACACTCAAAATGAGGGCAAAATCGGAATCAGAATACTTTTTTGATTATCAAAAGGAAACTGGGTCACACTAAAGTTGCTCATATTAAAGAAGACAAAATGTACAAGCATAGCTGAAATTAGTAGTAATATTGGAAAAAAAAACATGTCCATCAATTATTTCAGTGTCTGAAGTAATTGCTATCCAAAAATTGACTGAAATCTAGTGCTATTTTTTTTCTCCCCCAGATCGCTTTAGAGAGACGTAAATAGATATATACCTTATTCTTCCTTATTCAAGGTATCCATTCGCTGACACGTTACGTTTAAGGAAAATAAGGTTCAAATCGTGCTGGTAGAAAATAAAAGTTAAGGTGCAAGGAAAGCAGTGTCAGTACAATTTTTAAAAAATTGTTGAGTATTAGTACAGTATAAAAATAAAATATGCAGAGGTACAACACGCAGAAGGGGTGCTTGGGTCCTGGTGAATCTGGGATCGTTGCACAGTTGAAACACTGGAGTCTGACAGCCAGTTGTCCATAGCTCTTTGCCAAAGTGTTGTGGTTCCTGATCTCTGTGGGAACAAAGGACCTCCTGTACTGTTCAGTTCTGCCGCACAGTGAGATGAGCCATCCACTGTAGCTGCTCCTCGGTCCAGCCAAGGTGCTGTGAAGAGGGTGGGTGGCATTGTTAAAGATGGACTGCACTGTGCTGTGTGTGCATCTCTCAAACACAGTCCTTAGTGAATCCAAGCCTCTGCCAAACTCGGAGCAAGCCTTCTTCATCAGCTTGTCCAGCCACCTGGTATTCCTCTGTCATGCTACCGCCCCAAAAAGCCACAGCATAGAAGACCAATCAAAAGTTTCAGAACTTTTGCTCTCTTTCTGAACATTTTACCAACTTAAAGAGACGGACGGCTCTCTGCGCTGACAGCTGTCGAACGGACGCGGTTCAGTCATGGCTTTTCTATTTTCTTATTGAAAATGATGCACGTTCATGTCTCATTGTACTCTGAAATGAAAGTAAAGAACAAATAAGCAAATGAAGTAAAAAAAAAAATCTATTTAGAAACCAAAATGTATTCTAAACTTTTGACTCAAAGTAGCCACCTTTAGCAGATATAACAGCTGAACACACTCGTGACATTCTTTCCACAATGGAAATCAAATGTCCTTCAGAAAGTTCTTCCAGCTCTGTTGCAGAAGTTCCCATAAATGTGTGGTTCTTGTAGGTTGCTTTGCTTTCATTCTTCTGTCCAGTTTATCCCAAACCAGCTGAATGGGGTTTAAGTCTGGACACTGTGCTGCCACTCCATGTTTTCAAGCTTACCATCTTGTTCGTTTTTCCTAAGGTAGTTCTGGCATGGCTTGGACTTGTGCTTTGGGTCATTATCTTGTTATAGGACAAACCCCTGACCAACTAGGAACATACCAGAGGGTACTGCATGGTTCTGCAGAATGCTGTGGCAGCCGTTTGGGTTCAGGGTCCCTCTCACTCTGTACAAGTCACCGACCCTGGATCCAGAAAACAGCCACAGACCATCACGCTTCCTCCTCCATGTTTGACAGTTGATGTCACACACTGAGGAACCATCCTTTCTCCTACTGGACATCTACAAACATCCTGCATGATGAACCAGAGATTTCTAATTTTGATTCCTCAGTCCATAATATCTTCTTCCAGTCTTCAGTAGTCCATTAGTGGTGTTTCATGGCCCAGGCAAGCCTCTTTTTCTTCGTCTGACATCTTAGCAATGGCTTTTCTTGCTGCAGCGCAACCAGTTAAGCCTGCAATTCGAAGTCTTCTCTTCACAGTTGAACCTGAGACTTCTAACTAGGACCACTATAAAGCTGTGCTTGAAGCTGTCGCCCTGTGAGCCCCTTATCACCAAGCTGTTGACTCTCACAAACTTGTCTTCTGATTCTGTTGCGGCTTTGGGTCTTCCAGTCCTCTTCCTGTCATAGTTTCCCCCAGTTTCTGAGTATCTTTTGATGGTGAAGAAAATTGTACTCACTGACTCCTCGACTTTCTTCTCAATTTCTCACATTGGAAAGACCTGTATTTTTAAGTGTTATGATGGTTTGTCTCTCTTCTATTGTTTATTGTCTTTTCTTTGCCATTCAACACACTACTTTCTGCAGTACAACACTGTTCTAATAATGCTCTTGAGGCTATGGTGCCACAGTGTGTTCCAACACTGCTTTTATGCAGACAGAGAGGTTGTAAGTAATAAAAAAAAATTGGGACGCCTGTCAGGTTTGGTAGCACCAACTTTCAAGGCTTGATCAACCTCCATTGCTGCAGAACAGCTTTAAGTTATTAACCCACTTCTTGTTTCCTGAAAAATGACTTTTTGTATATTTCTGAAATGTACATTATTTTTCAGTTTTGGGTAACCTTGCCATTTTTTTTTTATCCTCTGACAGTTCACCACTTTCGTTTGTACCATTTCAAACTATTCATTGAACTTGAACTACTTGAATTTCAATAAAAAACTGGAAAAACTGAGGCGTTCTAAAACTTTTGACCGGTAGTGTACGTTGAAGGATCTTAATCTCCTGTGTAAGAGCAGCCAGCTCTGCCCTTTCTGGTACAATCTGTGCAACCTGTGGTCTCAGAACGTGGCGAACAAGCAGCCTCTTCAGTGTCTTTGTTGTTTTCATGAAGGTCCAGTTGGGATACCCACGGTCTATCAGTGCATTCTCAATATGTGTGTGTTCTCCTCTGCTGTAAGGCTCTCTGCTGATAACCCCCAGCTTATGTTCCAGTGGGTGATGGGAATTAAACAGCAGATATTGGTCAGGATCTATGTTTTCTGTAGACTTGAATTTTGACACTTCTTTCCTACTCAACGTGCACAGCACAGTTCAAGAAAAGGCTGTTTGTCTTCCCTGACAGCCTCCCACGTGAACTTGACGTTAATGTCCACCAAGTAAATACTTTTCTTCAAGGCTTTTTGTTCCTGGGCTTTGATTTTGACCCAAGTGTCATCCACATATCAGAACCAGAGGTTTGGAGGTGTTCCCTTAAGAGCTAATTGCTCTGCTTTCCACTTTCTCCGTGCAGAGGTTGACACAGCTGTGCTTTTTGGTTGAAGTAGAGTGGCTTTTCAGACCATCAAAACCTTTCAATTTGCAAACTGAAAGTTATGCACTGTCATGCATAGCAATGGATTTTACTGATAAAGGGCCATAGCTTTTAGCAACTACATGATTATTATATCTACTTTTTACACGGCTAAAATATTTTGGATGATTTAAAGTAGATAAATTTAACTCCATGGGATATTCAGTGACTTTTCTTGAAATTTCTTGAAATTTTCTTGTATCTGTCCCCTGACTTTTGATATTCATAAACCTTTTTCATGGAGCGACTGATGATGTAGTGTCAGCCAGGACTACTCATTCACCAGTGACTGGACCTTCCAGATACAGATGCTTTATACTGCAATAACTTGAGACACACTGACTGCATTCACATGATCTACATTTTAGTAATTGTGTGACATCTAGCACCAATTGACTGCACTTGCTGTAGTTTAAACCGAGCATCAGAATGGGGAAAATCATGCTAATATGGACCAAAATCTCTGAGGAATGTTTCCAGCACCTTGTTGAAAGTATGCCATAAAGAAATAAGGCAGTTCTGAAGGCAAACAGAGTCCAACGTTTTAGTAGCAAGGTGTACCTAACAAAGTGGCTAGTGAGTGTATTTGGTAGACCTGACCTTTTGGATTACTCTGACAGCACTTTTGGCCTTTTGGCTTCATATAATAGCTATTTGGTAAAAGTATGCTGTCTAATCTTTGACATAGAAATTTGATAAATTTCTTCAATTAAGACTTTTTGCCAAGGTAAAACTATCTCTGTCTGAAAGACTTGGACATTTATGCCTTTATTGTTACAAGGCTAGATTACTGTAATTTCTTATATGTAGATGTAAAGCAGGCATCTCATCAATGTCTTAAACCGGTGCAAAATGCAACTTTTCATCTGTTAACAGGAAAAATAAATAGCATGATTACATACCACATTACTGTCCTCCCTCCACTGGCTTCCTGTCAGTTTTAGAATTATTTTTAAGATTATGTTGTTTGTTTTAAATGGCTTGGTGCCACCATATTTAGCAGAATTGTTAAATCTCCATACACCAGGTAGCACACTAGTTACTTAAACAGTGTACCTTTCCATGTCAGAGCTGCTCAAACTCCACAAATTTTTAATTTGCTGCCTGAAACCCAACTCTTTTTATTGGCATTTAATTAAGGTAGAGCTTTATCGCCTGTTGTGATGTGTCCGTTATTCTTAATACTTTTTTGTCTTTTATTCAGGTTTGTCTTTTCGTCATTGTGTTTTGTTGTTTTATGGCCTGCTGTTTTAATTGTGTAGCACTTCAACTGCTGTTGTTTTATATGTGCTTTATAAATGTATTTGAATTTGACTTCGATGTATTTAAAAAGCATATTTTATATTCTGTTTACTCCTGCATTTTGAGATCATTTTCAAGATTTTCAAGTAATCTATCGTAGTTGGAAGCACAAAGTGTGACTGTCTAAGTTGTATATTGCTCTGTTTGGAAGAATTATCGTCTTTTACTGTATTGTATTATGTATGTATATATTTGTTTGTTCTATTAAGTATCGTGAAAAAACACAAAATAATAGTAATTGTAATTTCTTCGAGATAAATGTCATAAAAATGAAATGATGAAAAGTAAATATAATGAAGCCTGTGTGAAATTTCACTGATCTAACTGCTTCTTGTTTCTGATTACTCTCAGGTGTTCCAACACCAACAGAGGAGGTTCTGCACCACACGCTAAGCATGCTGGTCCGTGAGCGGAAAATCTACCCAACACACGACGGATATTTTATTGTAACCCCTCAGACCTATTTTATCACTCCAAGCCTAATCCGAACTAGTTCCAAGTGGTACCACTTAGATGAGCGATCTGCTGACCGACACCAACATCAGAACCAGCAGCAGCATCAGCAGACACAGTGCACCTCCCCCCTCTCTGGCACCATCACCCCATCTACCTCTGGGGGGGTGCGAGATCGAGCACACCCAAAGTCCAGCCAGAACCACAGTGGAGGAGCTGGGGATTCTTTTTACAACAACAGTTACCGTGGAGACGACCCCCCTAGCCACCATACCACCCTGCAGCGCAGATCCCCGAAAGACCACAGAGAGGTTTATTCATCACCACACTCACCACAGACACCTCCTCAGCAAGCAGGAGGCAACACAGAAAAGAGCCGCAGCACCCTTGGGTTCCCGTTCAAGACGGACACGCTCACCAAGCACCGAGGAGGGGGGGTTGGGGGAGGAGGAGGAACTGGAGACATAGAGAAACAAGGAGGAGGAAGTGGTGCAGGAAGTCGTAAGTTTGGGTTGAAGCTGTTTCGTCTCAGTTTTAAGAAGGACAAGGCCAAGCAGCTCGCTACCTTCTCTGCACAGTTCCCCCCTGAGGAATGGCCACTCCGTGACGAGGAGGTGCCCAGCCAGTTGCCACGTCACATAGAGATGGAAATCATCCGCAGAATCAACCCTGACCTTACTGTGGAGAACCTCGCTCGACACACGGCTGTTATGAAGCGTCTTGAAGAAGAACGTGCTCAGAGGAGCAAAGCATCATCAGCCAATCAGAGCTCCAGGAGCAGAAGAAGTGGGGGTAGGCATAGAAAGCAATCTCAGACCAAACTCAGCCGCTCTCATAGCAAGACACGGGCATCCCGAGGTGAGCCAAGTGACAGCTCCCACCTAGAGCTGGCTGACAGAGACTACAGAGGTTACTCATCCTCACTGGCTCGGTCCCCAAGAGAGCAAGCGCTGGCAATGGAGCGGCAAAGGGCCCGCCTTCACCTGGCACACAGCAACCCCAACATTCTCGACTCCTCCCACCTGCCTGTCACGCCAGAGTGGGATGTATCCGGAGAGCTTGCCAAGAGACGCACAGAAATGCCTTTCCCTGAGCCGAGCCATGGTCCATCAGCTCACCATTCAAAAGTCCATCGCTCACACTCCCACACCCAGGAGAGGAAGTCTCGGAATGAACGCAGCGACAAGGCCAAGGAACGTTCCAGATCTATGGACAACTCTAAAGGACCACTTGGAGCTGGCCTGATTGGACCACCTGATTATTATGATGATCGAAGCCGTTACTACACTGATGATGGCACCCTGCGAGCTAATCAGAGCTCTTCTCACTACTCTCGGGCCACCCCCCCCTCCACTAAGGTGCCTGGGGATGCTCTTGGTTTGGATGGTGGCAGGAACTTGGACAACAGTAAGAGCAGGGACAGCCTACCACTGTACTCACCCAAACCACTGGCTGCCTCCATCCCTCCCGATGACTACTTTCAGTGCTCTGGTTCCTCTGAGGCAATTCTCACTGGAACAAATCCACTGGGAACTCTGGGCAAAAACAGCCACGACGGATTAAAACTAGGCAGCATTGACAGACAAACGACTGACAGGCAGATAGATAGAAAAACGTCCCATCCACCGGAAAACAAGGAGGACTTGCCAAAGGTGGGACCTAAGGGTGGCAGCCTGCCTCCAATACCTCTTTCTGTCCCTGACCCCCCACTTTCTAATGGACGACCTCCCCACAGTGCCTCCTCTGGTCAGGAGAAACGGAAGGAGATCTTTAGTAAAGATACACTCTTCAAACCTCCTCCTAGCCTTCCTTTGCCCGGCTATAGTTCTTTGAGAAAACCCACAGCCCTCACCTCCTCTGCTCTGTCCTCATCCTGTGATGCTCTTGATTGCCAGGAAGCCTTTGATGCTCCAAAGCCCCTGGTGGCAACACCATCTGCTCCCCCACAGGGAATTGAATCCACATCCAGTGCTGCTGAAGCCTCCTTTGACTACTACAATGTCTCTGATGACGATGAACTGGAGGAGGGGGGCGCTAAGGGTAGAGGAGAGGATGAGAAGCCTGGAGGAAGTGTTTCTGGGATGGGCGGAGGTGGAGCAGGGACCATGCAGTGGCTGTTGGAGAGAGAAAAGGAGAGGGACCTGCAGAGGAGGTTTGAAAGAACCCTCACATTCCCTGGTGCTAAAGAGAACCTTTCTGAGCCCAGTCAGAACCAGCAATCAGCACATTCTGCTAGACTGGACAGCATGGACTCCAGCTCTGTCACTGTTGACAGTGGATTCAACTCACCACGGTGAGAACAAGTATATGCATTTTGCAAACATACTCACACTCTTGTGCACTTATTGTGAATAACTACATTTCGGAAAAACTAAAACCCAAAATCATTTCCTTATTCACTATTTTCAACATATAAGAAACGGTGAATAATAAGGACTTGGTTTCAAATTATCATTTTGGGTCTTTACTGACAGTTATAGACATTGTGGTTTTGCATCTATCAAATGCGATGTATTAGGAGTGTCATTTTTTTAGTAGTTTCCTTGACCAATATTCGACCATGTTAGCAATCAGTAATAAATTAAATGGAAGAAGTACATCTTTTCTCTCCTCATATCTGATCTACACATAGTGACATGTTCACTTTAATGAACGTTAGTCCAGCTGGAACAGATGTCCACTAATACTGTTGCAAGAACTTTGCCACCTCTAAAATGTATTTTTACTCAGAGCAGTGTTGCCGATGTACTTCATCTGCTTTAGTTTTGTGACTAGAAATATATTTTTAACACGGGAAATGCTTTCACAACAGTATTAAATATAGAAAAATAATTTATTTTGTCATTACATTTGATGTCACTGAAATGTTTACTGATTGGTGTTGCCAGAAGTATGTGATCAGAGTCCTGCTGCTCCTGAACATTAGCAGCATTAACAGCTATCGCTGCTTTCTGTGTGTCCATCATACACTTTTTAACAAATACAGCTGGTACAGTTAGCAGTTAAACAACACGGAGATGCACTTGTTTTATGCTTCATGCGCAGCAAACGCCTGTAAATCCACTTTGTTGAACAGTAAAAGGCTGCTGCTGGAGACACAATGGGGGATCATAATCTTAGCAAAAATACATTTCTCCTTCTACTCAAGTAAAAAATTGAAGCATTTTAATGTCAAAGCTTTAAAAGACTAAAGGGTTTGTGAGTGAGTCTGGATCCAAACTAAAGCAATTTGTTTGCTGTCTAAATTCCAAGTACTCCTCAAATCAAAGTTTTCTATCCGGCGTCCCCAAACACAATGTAATTTGGCAGTTCAACTTTCCGCAAGTCAAAATGTGCATAAGTGATAAATACTACGGCAACATATGGCAACTAATGTTTTTTTGGAATAGTTGTACCAATTAAAATAATGCACCTAGTGAAGGATGCAACTAAACCTGTCTCATTATTTGACAAAAGCAAAGCAGAAATTATGTTAAGTCATCCTTATATCGACATTTGTTTTTAGGGTGGATATCACTGAGTATCAGAGGAGTTGACATCTGCACTCCCCCACAACAAATACATGTTTGTCCCTCAGGGGCTGTAACAGGCACTGTGTGTATTAGTCCCTCACAATTCAGTACAAGATTTTAAGTTCATCATGTGTCACTGGCAATTTGTGTGTATGTAGTCAAACTCCCAGACCACAAATTCTACTGCACAAATTTCACTCGGAACATATTGCCGGTGCAGAAGCTGCTCTCTGTCAGCTATATCATACAATATTGAAAGCTGGTCAAATCCTGTGCAGCTTTCAGTATGCTTGTATAATATGTTAACTCAAATAACTGGGACCTTCGACTTCTCTGCTTGCACTGTTTAAGCCAAACCAAATGGTTGTGTCCTTAGTGTATGCAATAGGCTGTCATGGCAAAGAAGGTGACCACAAGTAGGCCCTGAGGTGTAAGGCAGAAGGACAGTTAGAGAGTGTGTTTCAGTATCCACACAACTATAATTTATAGCATGGGAGAACAATATTTACTATATGAATGCATAATGTGTCAAATGTAGTATGCCAATAATATCTAGATGTCCTTCTACATCCAGTTGAACTTTGCAGTATGCAAGCCAGTACACTTTTCTGGCCATTTTGACACACAATCTTCAAAACAAGTTTGACTCTCTGAAGTGCACAGATGACATTATTTTTGCACGACAGACTGCAGCGGAAAAAGTTTAAGGTACATAATTATGACAAAGTACAATGTTCCAATTGTACGCATACTGCACAAAGCAATACAGATTTTATAAGGGTAGGTGTCATGTAAGTAAAAAGACATTTAAAAGTAAAGTACAAAGAAAAAGTACGTGATTTTAAACAGCCAGAAAATGTATTCAAAGGCAGAAAAAATCTGGAGCTGGGGTTTGGGAACTTAGCTGGAATCCAAGCCAGGCAGCGCAAAAAAAATTTCCCCAAATTTCTGAACATTTGCAAAACCTTCAGGAAGGAAATTCCAATAATTCCTTAAAAGTTTCCCTTAAAAGTTTTATTTTGAAAAAATCCCCCAAAATTGGCAAGAAAATTCTTGTAAATATTTTCAAAAAATGAGTAAAATTTTTCCAAAAAAAATCCTAAAAATATCTAAAGTGATTACATATATATCAGTAAAACTTCTACCAAAATCCAGCGAAATTCCCTGGAGTTTTTTTTTTTTTTTTGTAAATGTTTTTAAGAAACATTTTTAACATTTCTTTTTTTCACCAAAAATGTTCAAAGATTTCCCAAAAATGTTGAGTTTCACAGTGAAAATATTTTTTTCCCCACATTTTCAAACTTTAAAACTGGTCAATTTTGAACCGCAGGACGACACAAGGGTTAAATAAAAGAAAAGACAAACTGGAATTTGGCAGATGTTGACCACCTATTTTTTAGGTTGTCTTACAAGGGGAAATAAAGTTTACTGATTTTTTTTTTTTAATCAATCAATCAAAGTTGTAAAGGACTATACAAAGTTTATTTGTATAGTCCTTTACAACAACCCAAAGGGTGACCAAAGAGCTTCGCAGTAAACAGCAAGAAAATAACTTAAAAACAATACAGTAACTTAAAGCAGGACAATCACAGTTGTACTCACACCTACAGGCACATTTAGAATAATCAATTAACCTCAGCATGTTTTTGGACTGTGGGAGGAAACCGGAGTACCCGGAGGAAACCCACACAGGCGCAGCGAGAACATGGAAACTCCATGCAGAAAGATCCCAGGAAAGCCAGGATGCAAACCAGGGATCTTCTAGCTGCAAGGCGAAAGTGCTAAACGCCACCTCAGTTTAAGGGGAGAAAAAGGCAATTTTAATGTACACTAGGGGTTGAAACCAGAGAAAGTATTATTTTGAGGCCTGGGACTTTAATGCCTTAATTTTGATTAATTAATTACAGAAAAAATAACGCTTTAAAAAAATAACGCATTTACTCGCATGTTTCTCAGTTTCCTTTTTTCTGGCACACCCGTAACTCTGATGAACACTCCAGCCCAGTAGGTGGCAGTAGTGAACCTAAAGTCTGTTTTCCAGCTGTGTTGTAGATACACAAGAGTGATAATTTGGTGAACAGTGAAGGAAGATGAGTTTGCAGCTTGTTGGACAGAAAGTTTTCTTCTGAAAAAAATCTTCCCGATGGCAGCTTGGATAAAAGCCTGGTTGTTTTCTGATCACGGCAGCACTTCTAGCCGACGGTGTCACCTCAATGTAAAACATGTTGCTGTTAGCACCAGAGCTAACGTTAGCTATGACAGTCCTCAAACAATGTAACCATCCCATAATAGACCGCTTTAGAAGACAATGAAAGTGCTTGAGTTTACAAAAAGTCTTAAAATGTTGAATATAATCGCTATAATTGCACTTTGACTTTGCAGTAATCTGAATGTAGTAGACAGATGAAAAATGCAGATAACTAGACATGAAGCAAATGTTTTTTGTTGTTTAAGTTAAACCACAATAATATGTCTTTTAATAACTTAATTATAAACTTTTAGTTTATGAACAAAATATTTTTTCTTTATAAATAAAAACTTATATTCTTTAAAAAAAAAAAAAAAAAAAGAACCATCAAAATGACCCCATTTATCAGACTCGGAGACGATAAAAACAGAATGAATCTATGGATTTTCAACTTTTGAAGGTCATTGTAACACTGGAAATTTCCCCTGACCTGGGGAGTAATACAGGACTATCTTATCTGATAGAACTGCTTATGCTGATGTTATATGCCATACAATGGAAAAAAAACAACTAAATCCAGACTTTAAATAATCAAAATCACTTTTTTCTATATGTCCCATTTCAAAGTTGTATTAATTTTAATAATTTCAATTTAAAATTATAAACACGTATGTTTATTTATTGATTTAACTGTCAGCCAAAAGTTCTTTGAATTGAAAAACTTTACTTATTGTGTCAAATATTGATATTTCACAAAAATGCGGTTAATTACAAAGCCTATAATTAATTAGATATTTTTATCATGTCCCACCACTAATTATTTTTAAACATAATGCTTAAAATATAACTTTGCATTTGATGTTTTTGTTGTTCTGCTTTGTTTTGTTTATTTTATTTTTTTTTTGCTTTCAGGGAAGCAAGTACAATATTCTACTCTCATTTATTTATGACCAATTATTACACATTCTATTCTATCTTTGTCCTCGACAGTCTCTTCTATTGACCAAATTAAACAGCAAACATAGGAATCAGCCATTTGAAAAAATAAAAGGTCATGCTTTTTGGCTTGCTAGCAGCAAAATAGCTATCACATTAAGCCAGTCATAATTTGAATCTGTCACAGTTTTGTCATAGTATCAGTGTTTCCTCTAGGATTTTTTTCAGAAGTGGTGGCGTAAACAAATGACAGTTGACTGCAGATTTTCCTTGTACAACCTATTTATTGAATGGCCAGCTGAAAATGGCTTTTTAAAGGCTGAATGTAAAAATTTAAAAAAGTATTTGAACAAGCTCATCTGAAAATACAGTCAGCAGTTACATCTTAGTGTGTAGATATTAGCTTAATGCTATCAATAGTTTACTCACGTTAGCGACACTGAGTTGGTACCGGGCCCAATGAACTGAAGCTACCGACATGCTACGTAACGTTAGCTGGAAATCAATATTTTGCGAATGTCTATTTAACTTGTAAAATCTATTATGAGTTATCTTAAGCTAATAACTTTTCTCCGGTAAGTCGCTGCCCTATTTCGCAAGATGAGATTCGTCTGACTCTCTGACCTGCTGCCTGGGTGCTTGACTTGACGTCACTTTCAAGGCCGCGCTCCCGTGAGTAATTAAAGTCGTATTAACCCCCCAAAGACTAGATCCTGAGCAAGATAGTTATCTGTAGTTTACCTTGGTACTCGTGAGTACCTGACACAGTGCAGGACTCTGCTGTGAAGGTGGAGACATGCGGAAGTGGTGTATTAGCAACAATATTAAAAAAAAAAAAAAAAAAGAAATTTGAAGGCGTGGCGGCTCGGATTTAGGAATGGCGACACACCGCTCCTAGGTGAATGTAGAGGAAACACTGGTTTAGGTAAGCAAGTATTCCCCTTGTGATGTGATGATCTGAGTCTAAATCTGAATGTCTGTCATACAGAGTATAAAGTGCTGTCCTTGGTTTCCTCTTTTCTGTCTCTAGCAGTAATGGCCGGTCACGCACCTCCTTTGATGTTGTGTTTGTATCATTTATCAGTGTGTGTATCTGTCTCTCTGCAGAACAAGGGAAAGCTTAGCGTCTAACACCTCTTCAATAGTGGAGAGTAACAGACGACAGAACCTGGCACTGAGCCCCGGCCACCTCAGCATCAGTGCTGCAAACGGTCCTCCTTTCTCCTTTCGTGCCATTCAGGAACCTGCCAGCACCCAACCAGAGAAACTCCAGAAGCCCAGCGCCTGCCTTGCATCAATCACCAGCGTCTAGGGTTAGAACTACAGGCTTGGGAGAGCGCATAGTCCATGGAAAAGGGCCAGGAAATCCAACTCCGACTCCCAAGGACTGTTAAATCTTTTGATTGACAGACCAACTGAATCAGTGGAGCTGCGATTGGTCTGCTGTGGAACTGGACCTGTTCACACAAGCATATAGACACAGGCAGAAACAAACAGGAATTTAGACCCCCAGGAAACCTCTCTTTCTCTCTCACACACAAACTGCAAACACCATCCCACTGGGCAGCCCCTCACCATGCCACTCTTCAGCTTCGAGTAATGTTCTTTCATTTTTTGGGATCTTTTGTGTGTGTGTGTGCGTGCGCGCGCGTGTGTGTGCGTTGTGTGTTTATAGGCGTTATGTTTGTATAATCTATAATCTCAGGTTATGTTATTTCCACTACCACTCAGACTGCTCCAGATCAGTGCTTCTCCAACTAGTGGTGTCAGCTGGTATTGTACACTGAAGAGCTGCAGTTCTGCTGACTGTACTGTTACTGATGGCACACACACTCTCACTAATTGTCTCTGGTAGTTATTATCTAACATTTACCACTGACAGACACCCTTTAACCCCTTCTATCCTAAAAGTCCCTGTACGCAGCCGTCTCCGTTTTTTAAAGGTTACCAGACATGGCACATTCAGTCTGCTGTGTACTTCAACTAAAATCAATTTGTTGTGCTTAATTTCTGTTACATAAAATTTGGTAGAGTTGCAGTTGATCATTTTTAGAGCAGGTTTAATAACATCAGTGTTCACTGACTCATTGTTGTAAAGCTGATATTTATAGTTCTGATTAGGCAGGAGTAAAACTAGCATTTTTTTCAGATGTTTTCAAGTCTGGTGATAAAGATATTGACTTCAAAATTCTCCCCAGTGTCTCTCATCTGTACAGCCCAGGGCTGTTCTTCTGGGGCTTACAGTTTTGTATCTGTTACTAGCTAATTTTCAGGATCTTTTTTCAAGTGGAACTTTTAATTAAAATAGCCTTGTGCTTGAAAGGTTTTAAGGCACAGAGCCACAGGAAATTACCATGAAAACCTTGAATACCAAGATGTAACAGCTCTTGGGAGGTAATTAGACAGTCAGACGAGTAACCTGTAACCTGAACTTTTTCTAAGGTGATATCCTCTTGAATGTGAGCTGTTTTTGTATCTGTTGGATGTTATGACGCTCACCTGAAGCCTTGCCAGTTTTTAGCCCCTCAGCAGTGGTTATATATGGACAGCCTGCAGCTCCAGGGATAAGACTTTTGACTACAGACTGTTTTGATTTTCTTCAGAGATGGAAATTCTTTTCATGTTACCCCTGATGTCCATATGGATGCAACTGCATTCATCTCATTTTGATGTGAAAAAAAATTTCTGCAGTTTCAAGCGCTGTGCCAGTGGTTACTGGATGCATTTCTGTAGTTCACTATCATAATAGGTTGTGTGTAGGAAAAAAAAAGCAAATTACAGGGGTGGAGTTAAAATGTAAGGCAGTATGTTCAGAATATTAAAATACCTTACACTGCATAAATGAATTTATATATGAAATATATGCACTACCAGTCAAAAGTCTGGACAGACCTTCTCATTAAATGTTTTTTAAAATTATTTTCTACATTGTAGATTATTACTGAAGACATCAAAACTATAAAAGAATACATATGGAATTATGTTGTAAACAAAAAAGTGTTAATCTTCAGTAATAATCTACAAGTTAGAAAAAAATACAAATATATAACAGCATATTGAATGAGAAGTTATGTCCAAACTTTTGACTGGTGGTGTAAATGTCTATGTTTATTGATAGTCAACATAAAATCAATATTTAATGATGTGCAGATTTTTATTTTTTTTTTAACTGAGAGTCTTTACATACACATTGTAAAACTAGGATTTCCTTTTTGGTGAGAGTTATTTCAGGGTGATCTTCATATAGAAGTTATTGATGTTCTGATAGGTGACACAGCATCTCTTACATACAACCACACTGGCAGACAGACAACCTGCACTGAAGGATGCAAATGCATTCATACTGACTGCTGAGATGGCTAATTTCACGAGATGATGACATTTCCAATGTCATTCACAGTAACAAACCCATTACTAAACTCTACCACACTGCTTCTAATAAACATCAGCGTTTTTTGTGGATATCAAAGATTCAAAATAGTGTGGTGGATGTACTGCGGGCAGAGACTACTATTGTTGTGACTAAACGTTTGTTCCTTATATCCAAAGAAAACAGGTGGACAGACAGAAAGGCAAACCTACATAAATTGTCAGCTAAACAACTCAGTTTTAGAAATAAAGCACCTGCATTTGAGTAAATGCCTGAAGCAGAAAAACTAAATGCAAGTGAATCACACAACATTACATTTCCGAGGACAAGACTGCTTGAAGATGTGACACAGCTGCATTCAGTGGACATGAGGGGTTACGATTACACACCTGGCGAGTTTTAAAGATAAGCTATTAAAAATCATTTGCTAATTTGAGAAATTTCTACCAGCAAAAATAATTGGCCACATTCAGTCGGAAAAGGTGGGAAGTGCATTTTAAATTAAATGTGTACATCTTGATTTAAGGAAAAGTGAGGTTCTGCCAGTGTTAGAGCCATTATTGCATTAGATGCCTAAGAATTCAATAAAGAGTATGAGGTCTACAAAAAACAAACCCAAACACCCAGACGAGGGATACACAACCAGCAGGTATGTGACTTTTTATTTCATGTTACTTGAGTTTTTCTTTAAACTGTTTGAGGTGTATACTCCTGGTGCTAAGACGTGTTATGGTCAGTAAAGGCCATGATAATAATCGTAGTACAAACAGTGATGACATTTTTGGAGTATAGTATAAAATTGCTGCTTAGATGTGTGTTGTAGGTTTAATCTGCATACTTTTGGCCATGAACATTTATTCCCCTTTATCAGGGGACAGTACAGGGATTACACAGTGACTGAACAGATGGACAAATTAACAACTTTGGCGCAGCGAAATGTGAAATAAAGCCTGCATTTGAAGTGCGTTGGTCTCATAAAAATTACTGTTGACGTGAGTTGGGTCAACCTATCTCCAAAAATTCTGCAGCCCTATAGGTCAAGGCTTTCCTCTTTTCCTCCTCTCCTAGTGACTGATCCCTGAGTTGTTATCCTTTATACTATTACCAACTACCTCCACAGCAGCAAAAACACAGCCCATTCTCTGTGTTATCCGTGGTCATCAGCCTCCTGCCTGTGAATGTCTTACGCACACATACAGATACAACCAGTGCCCTCAAACGTATTTTAACAGTACTGCAAGATTTTCATCTACTATGTGCACACAGCCTTTATATGCTTTTTGCATGTAAAAAATGTGGACTAAAAGCTAGAGTCGATTTCTACCTGTCTCATTGTCATGTTTTGATCTCAAATTCAAAGGAGTTCAGTAGTAAAAACATTAGTTTCACTACCGTTGAAACACATTTACAGGACACACTAACACACTGCATATCGAAGTGCTGGTAAACCTGCTGTTTCTGTTTCAGTTTCATCACAAATCTTTTTTTTCTAATGGGATGTGAGAACATTGTGGTTTCATGCACCTGCCCACCTAATCAATGGCAATACACATTTTCAGAAACTCTCCTTAAAGGCCTTGGTCCCAGCTAGCATTAACATGCATCTACATAGCTCTGAATACTGGCTGAAATGCATTCAAGAAGATGCAGTGTGATTTGATTGCCTTGACCACATTCAGAGGGAGTCTGGGCTGCATGTGGCCACATTCTTGTAGCAATGTGTAGGTGAATGTTTCCTTGGACACACTGAGGGCCCACTTAACTGATCTCCTGTACTTAAGTGGGAGTACATACTCATTTGCACACCAGCAGCATCATATTAAAATGTGACAACGAGTAAAGCCAAGAGTTCATAGAGAACATCTTCGGTGTTTTGGTTTGCCTCGAACACGCTAAAGAATAGACCCGTGTCGTTGTGATTTCTTCATCCTCTTTTAATTTCCAGCCGACTAAGCTTGCTAAATGTATTGCTGCTTTCTGCCATTTAAAAACAACACATTTGGTCTTTGAAAACAAAAGTTATTTACATATGTGAGTATTAATTCTAATGCAAGATGTAAATGGACGTACTTGCGGTGGTTCACTTGTGATTGGATCATCCAAGACGCATGTCAATGCCAGGTGCGAACAGGACCAAAGACATTCATTGTGCCACACAAAACAGAAGTTGAGAGAGAAGTTCATCTCTTATTTCTACTTCCTTGCCCAGCTGCTATCATGCCAGTTGTTATGATTGTTGGTTTGAAAATTACCAAGAAATGTCAAACAATACAAAATGAGATTTAGAGTCAGTCCTACGGCTGTTCTTAGGTTTTAGTCCCCAAAGATGATAGGAACTAAAATCCAAAGGGAAGGAATACCCTTGGCAGACCTACTGATAAACCAAATTTACATCTCTATTCTCTGAGTATACTATTATTGCAGCCTGTAGTCTACCACGCCAACAGGCTTCAGAGAGAGTTTTAGTCCCTTTCCTGTCAGTATTCCATGGGTATACTGTACATTCTTTCTGTATTGGTAGAAATATCCTTGTCTTTGTTCTAGCCCAACAGTAGCAAGTATTAAGTACTGCATCATTACCCTGGGGTTCTAATCCCAGTTACAGCTCTTCAGAAGGGTCTCTTGTGCCATTTCTAGCCACGTATTTAGGTCATATCTCCAATTTTCTGACTACAGAAAGACATGCGTACAGGGATAAGTTCAGATTCTGTTTCTCAAGTTCTTGTCTGGTTTCCACCTTTACCTTTGAGAGGGTGTCCTGTCCCCACAAATATAATAGTTGTAGTTTCTATTGTACCACTAAACCTGGGTTTAAATTGTAGTCTATATAGTGGAGTTTAATCTCTGGTTATCTTTTAGACCACAGTTAAGGGATTTTGGCTCCTGTGTCACAGTACAGTGAGAGTCTTCTCTCTCTTCTACCAGTAGAGCTGTAGTCTCTTGTCTGTTGGAAGTCAGGGGTCCCATCACTCATGTTTAATGTTTGAACTGCCCCCAACCCCAGGCCTCTATGCTGTCTGGCCCAGTGGTTCTACATCAACCCCTTGTCAACTCCAGCCACAATCCTGTAACAGTACATCCCTTTTTTACACAGACAGTCCATGAAATGTCTTCCCTTAACATTGGCGGTGGTTTATAAAAATAGAGGTTCAACAATAACGTTGTTTCTAACGGTGACAGTATGTCATACCTGTAAATGATGTTTATCTGTCATGCCTAGTCAAATAATTTAAACAACAAAAAGAGGGATTTTTTTTAAAAATGTCTATACTATCTGAAAGTCCCTTTGATGTGTCGTACTGGTGTTACCGTTGTTGTAGTGTATGTGATACCCAATGGGGATTGTGTTACTTTTTAAGATAATAAAATAACAATGTTTGGTTATACCACTGTTCTGTGTTTTAATGTGATCACTACTGATTTATTAGAAAGAAAAAGTCCACCCACTGGCACTTAGCTTAAGAGATTGGCCTGGAGATTAAAAAAAAAAAAAAAAAAAAACAGAGGAGAGAGAAATCTATAAAACAAAACTGTTCAGATAAAGATGTCCACTTCTGCCATTCCTGAGGGCCATTGGTATAGAACAGCCCTAAGACCAGGCGTCATACAGTTATGGTGAAATCAACCATTTCTGCTGAGGAAGTGAAAGACATTGTGGGGATGTGTAACTTAGATTCATTTGCTGAAGAGGGGCACAATATATTTTGCTTAAGTATGTATACAAAAGTATATCATTACTAACACACTAAAAAATAAGAAATCACAGTCATCATTAATGGACCCTTGCAGTGTTTTCACAACTACTTCCACCCTGAGGCATGTAA
Organism: Amphiprion ocellaris; assembly: GCF_022539595.1. Lineage (NCBI taxonomy): Eukaryota > Metazoa > Chordata > Actinopteri > Pomacentridae > Amphiprion > Amphiprion ocellaris. Next base: position 26,833,044 of record NC_072778.1, on the reverse strand, counting down.
ATCTTGGGTCATTAATGGGCCATTAATTAGGGCCATTATCCCTGTGAGCCTGAGTGACTATAACCTCTGAAACTATCCATCAGTCAGGTAGAACTGAAGAAGCTCCTTAGATGTGAGGTCTTCAAGAACTGAAAGACTTTCAGTGTTAGATTATAACAATTGAATCCAGGGAATACCGTAGATACAATTAGTATGGAAGTGAGATATGTAATATTTGGTCTGCACACTCAGCAGACTCTAACACCAAAGGTGATGCATAATGTGACTCTTGTACATTGGTTCACTATCACTCCTTTTCCACAATTCTACAATTCTATCATTTCATTTAGCAGATGCTTTTATCTAAAGTGACGTACATCTGAGAGGAGATACAACACAAGCGAGGATCTAGTCAGGAGGAAACAACCTGGATAAGAGCCATAAAACAAGTCAAAGTATGATAATAGGATCGGGGTGTCAACAGGCAGTGCAGACGTAGTAGGATATTTTTATTTTTTTTTTTTTTTTTGCACTCAAGTGTAAAGGTGTTCAGTGAGGAGCTGGGGTTTTACTATTAAAGACTGAGAGGGACTCTGCAGATCGAACAGAGTTTGGTAACTCATTCCACCACCGTGGAACGACAGAGGAGAAGAGTCGAGCTATGGACCGGCCCTGTTGTGGAGGTTGGATCAGGAGCCTTTTGTTGGCTGAGCTTAGTGAGCGGGAAGGACTGTAAACCTGAATGAGAGAGTTCAGGTAGGAGGGAGCTGTTTTCATTGAAGTTTGGAATGTAATGCCAGAGTTTGAATTTTATGCGAGCAGCAACTAGAAGCCAGTGAAGTGATCTGAATATCAGGGTGACATGAGCTGTTTTTGGCTGGCTGAAAACCAGAAGTGCTGCTGCATTCTGGATCATCTGCAGAGGTTTGACCGTGCATGAGGGGAGGCCTACCAGTAAGGAGCTCCAGTAGTCGATGTGTGATATTACGAGAGCCTGAATCCAACAATTCTGAATGGAACTGGAGCTAATTTGGTGGAAAAGCTGTATATGAGGTTTCACTTACCGCTCTCTGTTATGAAGATTGGTAGGCTTAAGATTCAAATGCTGAATGGGAATCTATCTCTTCTCCAACAAGAGGCATTTTCTGGACTATAAAGGGTCGGTTAAAGTTGAAGGTTGGGATCTACAGCACAGGTTGCTGGAGTACAGGTTCTTATACTGAAAAGCAATTTCCTGCTCCACCTACCACACAAACTTGATTTCATGCAGATGAGGTTGGATAACAGTAATGCCATGGCAGAGAAATACCAGAGGAAGTGTGCATATCAGACTTGGAAATGATTTCACATGCATGGTGGGCTCAGATTGCCTCTACACTGTTCAGCACTGGCCAAATGACACTGTAAGTACACATGTGGAGAAAATTGTTGGTACCCCTCAGTTAATGAAAGGAAAAACCACAATGGTCACAGGAGATTTTCTTTCTAATCTCCTGAGACAACTCTCTCCTTGGCTTCCTCTGGTCCATGTTTAGTGTGGTACACACCATGTCACCAAACAGCACAGTGACTAACTGTAACCCTATAAATAGGCCGACTGACTGATTACAAGGTTGTAGACACCTGTGATGCTGATTAGAGGACACACCTTGATTGAACATGTCACTATGGTCACATTATTTTCAGTCTTTTCTAGGGCTACCATCAGATTTGTCCAGGCCTGTTTCATGAGTTGTTTTTTTTTTTTCTTTTTTAAAGAATTCTGTTGAACCATGGTTCAAAAGCAATGTCTGGTTTTCATGGGTTAATTTTCATAGAATTTTTATTTATTATTACTTTTGTCAGATTCAAGTTATTTCTGTGACCATTGTGGGTTTTTCTTTCATTAACCGAGGGGTACCAACAATTTTGTCCACGTGTGTAGATAGATAGATAGATAGATAGATAGATAGATAGATAGATAGATAGATAGATAGATAGATAGATAGATAGATAGATAGATAGATAGATAGATAGATAGATAGATAGATAGATCTATTCTCTCTAGAAAATCCCTTGTGGTAGCTGTCATCCATTGGAAGCATGTCTACTGCAGGTGAGTGACAGACCATGTTTTCATTGATGCAGCATCTAGTTTGCTCATTGTTGAGTGGGGTGTGTGTTAGAGATATGCATTAGTTAATCTAGTGAGGCTCATATTCTATTAACAGTGTGGCTACATTAGCAGCAAACTTCGCTGTTGTTTACATTTTGTAAGCTGCATTTGGTTTGCCTTTTGTTACTTTGTTGCAAATCCATTTTCTGATCTACTCTATCTGTAATCTGGCATGCACAGCATGTGTAGCTCAGAAGTTTGGGAAGCCAATGGTAAATAATATCTTGCATGTATTATGGTGGCCAGTAGAGGGTAGTGCTGCATTACAAAGTGACACAAGTCCACTGTTACAAAGTGAATAGGCTGCTTCAATGGAAGTATGCTTGTCGGTGAAGTCATCAACTTCACACTTCTTTCCACAAAAGCATTGTACATAAATTTTTAGTATGATTTTTAGAATAACTCTGCATTTTTCTGTTCATTTTATTCACAAGACAGAGAAGAATTGTAATCATGGCAGTTTGAAATTAACGTGCTAAACTTCTCTGTGATTGTGATCGATTACCACCTTATTTATAGGTTACCACCTTATTTGAACAAGCACATAACTAGAAAATAATCTTAAACTAACACAAAAAGATTCCTTGGAGTTAGATCCTAGAGTCTACAGCTAAACAAGATATCTGACAGATCAGATAAGGAACCTGACGCATGATCTAAGGCAGAGCTACCTCACAGAGAGGTTCAGCACTTGAGAGGGACCATTCCAAGGCTTTAATCATTAGTGCCCCTTCAGAAAGTGAAGGCAACTTTGCAAAGGGAGCAACCCGATCCCCTTCTCTTAACCAGACATCCTAACTACTATCTTGAGTGTGTGATCTCTGTTGTGCTACATCAACATGACTATAGGCAGATTTACTTGTCATACAAGATGGTATGATAGGTTTCCGTACCAAGATTCTTATACTGTTGGCACTTTGGCACAAAACAGTAATCAAGATGGGGTGTCCTTCCCCAGTGTAAGATGTCAACTACAGATCCTGCTACTCCTGTCACTTGCATTGGCACCATGCTGAGAGCAAATACACCTCACATGAAAGTGGCTACGGTCAACAGAAAGGATTACTGAGAAAGTTGTGTTGCCATTAGGTTGGTTTTCAAAATTGAGAACACAACATGAGACTCTTTGAAGAAAGGTGCTCCTGATGGATAGCCAGAAAACATGGGTGTCAGTATCTGTAATGTTAACTGTTGTATTTACATTCAGGGCAAGAATTTCTTCAATGAAGGTGAAAAGTGTTCAATCACAGGATGTAAAGGTGCAGCTATTGAAAGAAAATGGTTTTATTTTTTAAAAATTATTCTGTTGAACCACGGTTCAAAAGGAATGTATGATTTTCAATAGTTAAATTTCAGTACATTTTTATTTATTATTACTTTTGTCAGTTTCAAGTTATTTCATTGATCACTGTGAGTTTTTTCTTTCTTTAACAGAGGGACACCAACAATTTTGTCCACATCTGTAAATAACTGATTTATGTAGTTATTTGTTTTTGGGGTTTTTTTTGTAAAAATCTGTATTTCTGTAGTGGACCCTCCACAGACACCATGAAACAAACCACAGCATGCAACCAGAAGCCACAATAAAACAAAACTGACTGGATGGTTAAAGTGAAGCTCAGGTTTAGTGAAGGTTGTTTTGCACTTCTCATGTTTTGTTGTGACATGTCTACAGGGTTACTTTTAGTTGACACAGGGATCCTTGAAACTGCCTCTACAGATTGCTATGCTTCAGCAGTTAAAAAAACAAAACAATCATCAGATATTTGTAAACCAGGCCGTCCTACACAGGCAGGTGTTATGTTTGCGTGTTGTTTCTCTGCACTCATACGGACAGTAACCCCGCCCACAGTGCTGATGCGCCATTCCGGCAGCTGTCTGCTCACATCCATCCACAGCTCACTGAAGCCGCTGCAGCGGAGCACGAGGCGACGGAACCATGTCTCCCGGACACACGGCCGCGTGCGTCCTGCTGTGTGCGCTGCTCGGTGCGGAGCCGCACAGTCTCGCCGCTCGACCGCTGCTCGTGTTCTTAATTGACGGATTCCGCTATGACTACATGGATGAACTCCACGAACTACCCGGATTTCGCGAGCTGGTGGAAAACGGGGTGAAGGTGGACTACTTGACGCCAGACTTTCCGAGTCTGTCATATCCCAATTACTACTCTTTAATGACAGGTAATCACCTACATTTGTCTGTCAGTCTGTGTCATGAGCTCGCAGCACTAACGGTAAAAGCATAAAATGCCAGATATGCTACTCCAAGAGGGTGTCAGTGTGACTGAACCACTGTAAAAACAATCAGGCAGTCAGTAAAATGCCAGGGATGCATTAAACTAATCAAATAAACAAGAAATGTAATCTGGAAAGTTAGATTAAAATAAAACCTATGTTTTAAACAAATACCAAAAATGTAAAACCTGTAGACACAAGAGCAATAAATGTTTCGGGGCAGGTATCCTGTCTGCTGCTGTTCTATTGGTTTAATAAACTGTCAGTACTGTCCTGCCAAGAACTCTGAACAGTGACATGGACTGTGTTGTTGTTGAAGTTGAAGTTATTATCACTGATTTCTAGGAAACCTTACAGCTGACACCAATGCCGAGTCACGGGAAATACGCTATGATGTCTACAGTTGTTTAATTCATTGTGAGTAATCTACAGTCCAGTCCATAAATATTTGTACATTGATACAATTTTCAGTATTTCGTCCCTTTACACCACCACAGTGGATTTAAAATTAAATAATTAAGATGTGCTTTAAGTGCAGATGTTCAGCTTTAATATGAGGGGATTTACATCCAAATCAGGTGAATGGGGTAGGAATTACAACACATTTTACATGTGCCCGCCACCTTTTTAAGAGACCAAAAATAATTGGACAGTTGGCTGCTCAGCTGTTCCATGGCCAGGTGAGTGTTGTTCCCTCATTATTTCATTTACAAGGAGCAGATAAAAGGTCTACAGTTCATTTCAAGTATTGTATGTGTTTGGAATCTCATGAGGTCAACTCTCAATATGAAGTCCAAAGAGCATCACTATCAGGTGAAGGACCCCATCACTAGGCTGAAAAATAAAATTTTATTAAAAAAAAAAAAAAAAAAAAAAAAACTTCAGAGAGAGCAAAAACATTAGGTGTGGCCAAATCAACTGTTAGGTACATTCTGAAAAAGAAGGAATGCACTGGTGAGCTCAGCAACACCAAAAGACCAAGAAGACCATGGAAAACAAGTGTGGAGAATGACAGAAAAATCCTTTCCTTGGGCAAGAAAAACTACTTCACAACAGTGTGCCAGATCAAGAACACTCTCCAGGAGGTAAAAGTCAACAATTAAGAGAAGACTTCATCAGAGTGAATACAAGGTGTAAATCATTGGTGAGCCTCAAAAACAGGAAGGCCAGATTAGAGTTTGCCAGAAACATCTAAAGGCTGGGTTATGCTTTCCGCATGAACGAGTCGCTCGAGAGAACGTGTGTGACTTTATACTCCATGCAGCGTCTGCTCCCAAACTGCAGGGGGCAGTGTATCACAAACACGCGTCTACCTAGTCAACTCTAGTACTAGAGTAGAGGAAGTTTGCCATTGTTTACACCACTTACAACATGGCATTTCACCAATTAGTTGCATTTCAGCAGTTAGTTTTAATTTCACACCATGAATTGTTCATAACCCGGTTGTCACGGTGATCTCTGTGTGATGAATCATATAAGTGCACGTATTTCTGGACTTCACCTATGAGTAGGTCTTGGTCCTCTGCCATGTTTTTCTGTGCATCTCCGTCCGCTTTATTAGAAAAATGTCAAGGTGCACGGCGTGGAAATTTTCCGCGTGAAAACGGCCGCTCGAGGGGTTGTGGCTGCTAAAATAACATAATTTGTCCGTACGGACCTCGCAGACGCAGCAAACATAAAACAAGCTTTAGAGAGCCTGTGCAGCTCTGAAACAACATCCTATGCACAGATGAAACAAAGATCAACTTGTACCAGAATGATGGGAAGAGAAGAGTCTGGAGAAGAGAAGAAACTCCTCAAGATCCAAAGATACTAGCTCATCAGTGAAGCATGGTGGTGGTAGTATCATGGCGTTGGCATGTATGGCTGCCAATGGAACTGGTTCTCTTATATTTACTGATGATGCGATTGCTGACAAAAGCAGCAGGATGAATTCTGAAGTGTTTCGGGTAATATTATCTGCTCATATTCAGCCAGATGTGTCAGAACTCATCCTATTGAGCTGCATTTCACTTGCTGAAGACAATTGAAGGGAAATGCCCCAAGAACCAGCAGGAAGTGAAGACAGCAGCAGTAGAGGCCTGGTAGAACATCACCAGAGACCAAACCAGATGATGTCTAATGGATTTGAAGCTTCAAGCTGTTATTGACCGCAAAGGATGTGCAACCAAATATTAAAAGTGACAACTAGATTTATGATTATGTTAGTTTGTCCAATTATTTTTGGTCCTTTGAAAAGGTGGAGGGCACAGATAAAAGGTTGTAATTCCTACACCATTAACTTGTTTTGAATGTAGATACCCTCAAATTAAAGCTAAAAATCTGCACTTAAAGCCCATCTGGATTATTTTGTTTGAAATCGATTGTGGTGGCGTACAGAGCTGAAATGTTGAAAATTGTGTCAGTGTCCAAATATTTATGGACTGGACTGTATGTTGATCATATCTGTGCACATGCAGCTAGATCAAATCTGAGAACACTGATTGTTATGCAAAATGTTTTGTGCCATTCTGTAGATACTAAAAAGCTAGAGAAATGCAAAATCAGTGGTGAAATGGTTGAATCAAATTTTTCTGAGACCAGTGATCTTAGTTGACATTAAACCTGCGTAAAATATTTGTTAATAATACAAATTTAGACAAACCATTTGTACTTAAAAAATGTAGCGGAACTACACTTTAAAAATGAAATTGCACCAAGTATCAGGGGCATCATCTCAGATTACAGTGAATACACTGAATATTTCAGCTGAAAAATAAAAGGGAACTTTTATGGAATTATGTTGATCAGTCTCATGTCCTAAAGTTATTAGTTCTGAAAGAAAAGCACAAAACAATGATGTGGTTCAAATGAAGACAATAATAATGCATTTTATTTATAGGCACCTTTCAAAACAGCCAAGGACACCATACAAAGTAAAGAGTTAAAACACATTCACATTAACAATATAAACCTTAAGGATGTAAAAGGTTTAAAAGAAGGAAATTTAGCAATTTTAAAAACAGAAGAAAAAAGAGGAATGGAAGTCAAAGTGAGTAGGCTTGTTTGAACAGGTGGGTTTTGAGATGGGATTTGAAAATGTCCAGCGTGTCAGCGTTTCAGATGTCAGATGGGATGGAGTTCCAGAGGCTGAAGGCTCTGGAGCCCATGGTGGTCGTACAGGCAGGAAGGATGGTGAGGCTGAGGGAGGAAGATGATGTGAGAGTCCGGCTGGGTGTGTTTCTGTGGAGGAGTTCAGTGAGGTACGGAGGTTATGGAGGGCCTTAAAGGTTAGGAGAATGGTTTTACAGAAGATGCGGTGTGTGATTAAGAGCCAGTGAAGGTGTTGGAGAACCGGGGTGATGTGGTGGAGAGAAGGTGTCCTGGTGATGATCAGGGCTGCTGCATGCTGGACTAGTTGGAGTTTATGGAGGGACTTGAGGAAGAGACCAAAGAAAAGGGAATTAGGATAAACCTTTATTGCTCCCCATGCCAGGGGAAATTCACATTGTTACAGCAAAAACATACTTAGCAAATAAACATAGTAGTAATAATAAAATAATAATACAAATAATAATAATATTAACAATATGTACAAGGATGAGAAATGAAAATCAGTAAATACAGTGTAAACAACACAACAGAAAGTGGCTTGAAAAATACATTTAAAAAGTGCAAAGATGCAGCAGTGCAAGAATTTCTGTGCAAATTTTGTGGTTTGTGATGATATGACATGAGTCCAGTTTATGTTAACATCAGCCAGTGATGCTGATGTTCAAAAAGAAGAAGTCTGACAGCAGATGGGATGAAGGACCTGTGATAGCGCTGCTTCCTGCAGGGTGGATGTCCAGAGTCTGGGGGTGGTGGAGGAGGGACAGAGGAGGAGGGGTGGTGTTGGTGGTAGAGAGCTGAGTTGTGAAGAAAGAGCTGGCTGGTTGCTGCTTTGATGAGAGGGAAGGGTGGGAGCAGTGTCAAACCTGCAACAGAACAGGTTCAGTACGTTGGAACTCCAAGTCTGTACAAGTCTGTGACAGTTACATCACTGAAGTAATGTTCTCTCACAAAAACACACAAACCTTCTCCCTGTTTTTGCTGGCCTCTGATGTGCGGTCTGCTCTGTAGACGCTGTGTCCCTGCAGTTCTATAGCTGCATATGGGATGTTTCCATGCAGCCATGCTTCAGAAATGATTGTAATACAGCTGTCCCGTCTGTTATTTACAAACTGGAGTCTCAAGTTGTCCATTTTGTTGACAACAGAGTGAGTGTTAAAGAGGAGTAAGCTGGGAACAGCCAGTCTGTGTGGAACCTGATGCAGTCTGTCTCTGCAGCCTGCCTGTTTACCTCGGTTCTGTCGTCTGTATCTTCGTGATCTGGGTCTGTCGACAGAAATCCATCGACATATATATATATATATATATATATATATATATATATATATATATATATATATAGCAAACTTTCAAATATATTTCTTCAGGGATGTCAGAAGCTAATGGAAAGTCTGATGTGACTTCTGCACTACACTCTATTCCTCAGTAGATTAGTTCAGAGCAGCTACTGACGTGCTTTGCTTCGAAAAAGTCAATGGACAGAAACACCCACAAGAGAAAATACACAAGAACACACCAAACAGGAGGGCAACGAGCTGCTGCACTCGTGGCCTGCCATTTCTGAACCAAAAAGAGGGTCAAACACAGCTGACATTCCTACTTGGACAGCAATCTGTGCAGTTTTCACAATCGGTTATCCTCCTGAGTTCTTCCCATCTGACCTTCTCTGCCATGGTAGACTATGGTGTCATTATATAGAGGTAAGCCTGCACCCTATCTGCCTCATGTTCTTTGTCTCTCTGCTATCTAATTTGCCATAAATGTGTACTTCAAACATACATCTTCAGTCTTTATCAAGTAGCCATTTTTACACACTTGTAATATTTACTGGTTCGTGCTTATTTACGAAATCCTCCTTGTTCTGTCCCGTGCCCCATGTGTCATCTGTAAACTACAAATTCCTAAAAGAAATACCCTATTGGTTGCTGCCATCATTCTAGCAACTCTAGTGTGATTGCAAAGAACAACAAACAAAGCTCAGAGCTGAAGAATCCTTTCATATGAGAGGTGAAACGTCTTCAAGAACCTGAAAGAGAAGTCCAGTTGCTTTCCACTGAACCTCGTAGGATTCATTATTTAACAAAATATAGATTGTGTCTACATCTGTTTTTTACTGTCTATCATCATGACAGTTGTTGCCTTATGTGTTGCTAAATGTTGTGTCCATATTTCCAGCATGAGATAAGATAAGATAAAGATAAAGATAAAGTTCTTTATTTCTCCCCCACGCCAGGGGAAATTTACATTGCTACAGCAGCTTATGTAAGTCATTTGTATTTGAGTATTATCAGAAAATCTGTCATCTCTAATTCAAAAGTGAACCAAAAATGGGAGTGTTCCTTTCCCTGTAATTTTAAAACAGACAGTAAGCTTTTAAAAACTAAAAAGCATTTTAGGTGCCAGAAAACCAATGAAATAGTTCAGATGCAGCATCATTCAGAGGCTGCATTCGAAGGCTGAATGCATCACAGTGGTGCGATGCAGGCTGTCCCATTTCAAAGACTCCTTCAAATGTGGCCTTCTTTTCCTGGACTGTGGAGGATGCATCAGGTGGCTCAGAAAACACTTTGCTGCACAATTTGTACACAACCAGGCTTTTATCCAAGCTGCCATCGAGAAGTTTTTTAAAGAAAACTTTCTCCCCAACAAGCCAAGCAATGCCATCTCATCTTCCATCACTGTTCACCAAACTTTTGTGCTCTGATGTCACTCAATGCATCCTGTGCTTCTCCTTCGTGGCTGGCAAACAAACGTTTGGTGCATTAGCGCCACCTACCGGACTGTAGTGTGTGCATCAGAGTTACTGCTGTGCCAGAAATGAAGGAACTGAGAAAGGTGCGATTAAATGCAATATTTTTTTAGTGCTGTATTTTTTCTGTAATTAATTAACTGAGTAATCGAAAAACATGTTAAAATCCCAAGCCTACTTTTAAATGATAGTATTGGTTTCAGTTCACTTCACAAGCTACAGATACCAAAAAATTCAAGATACCTTAAAAATTTAAAATTTGTCTACAATAATTAGTGTAATTATGTAACATTACTGATGCTGTGATTCACTCAGTGCAGTTTAGCTGCTGTCATCAGTTAACAGTAAAGCCCTTCAAGCTTTCACTTTGCAATTTTAGAGGTTCAAAGGTTGACTTGTGTTTTTCCAAGACTGGTCATTATATGGATACTTAAAAGATCAATGTGAAGAAATGCAGACAAGTTGTGAACCAGTCAGGCAGTCAAACATCACTTTTAAAGTTTACAGTTACAAAGTTTGGGATTGATTACTAACCAGAACTTGGTTATTTTACTGTCTGCTTTTGTGTAGTTTGCTCTAATATTTCATTTTGTTTTTTGGCAGCAAGGAGCAGAATGTTCAGGTCAATAAACTGAGGGGCAGAATATAGAAAAAAGATAAATCAGCATTTCATCTCCGTCTTGTTAACACGACTTCTGTCCTGACTCTCAACTTTGGCTGTCAGGTTTGCTGAGCTAGAGGAGTGGAAAAGTTGGTTTCATGACCAGAGAGTCCCTTTTCGGCAAGACCAATTAACAAACGCTCAGATGGAGCCTTTGAGTGTTAAAGGCCAGGTCCTTAGAAGGATGCAGCCCCTGAACTGGGACACACCTATGATCTGTTTATGGTTTTTGGCAATTCTTCTTTTTGTTTGTTGCTTGGAAACCAAAAACAGAAGTCACTTGTTTGTTTGTTTGTTTTTAAACCAAAGAGCAGCACCATCTAACCTGTTTTGTTTCCAAATGAAACAGGAGAAAAACTATTTTTTTCAAAATGCTCCAGTCTTGTTTTTTGTAAATTGCTTTTTTCAGTTCTCTTTAGAGAGAGATGGTAGTTTGGAGGACCAATGAAGCTGAAGTAAAATGCAAAAAAATGGTCGAATGGTCTCTTGGCACAGTACTCCTAACTCTCTTAAAGTGCAGCGTTACACCAGTCCTGACCTAATGTCTGTTGTCAAACCGAAAACACTGAATTCACAATCTCAAGGTTCGTCAATAGTTAGATTTATAGACTGTGTAAGAAAGATGGACGTAGCTACTGTGACATCACCCGTTGGTTTCTGGACTGAGAAAGTGCAGCCAGCTTTGCCAGTTGGATTCTCTGCCTGCCCACATTTACCGGCTTCTGCTGTGTTAACCGACGCTGCTGCTAACAATGTTAGCCTCCATCTGTGGAGATAAACTCTACAGGTAAGTGTTAAAGTTGTCTTAGTAACTTATTGTACTCTTGTCCACATCTGGACAATACTACATATGAAGCAGTGACCTACATTGCTGTATGTTAATCTGTGTAAGTTAACATTAGACTGTATGGTAAAACATGTTCTAACATAGTGAATCAATTAGAATCAGAAAAAAAATAATTTATATAGAGGGGCAATTAGGTGTAAATTTATTCTGTAAAGTTCAGGTAACGTTTCCTGACTTAGTAAGTTCTAACACTGCTGCAAAGTCAGGTTTGTGTGTGTCCTAAATAAGTTAATTGTTGACTGTAACTAAGTTTCCTTAAGGTCACAGCTGAACAGTCGTAACAGACTGATAAGGTTATTACAGTCTTTTACTGCTGCTATCTTGTGGTTTGTTAATCATCAACAGAATGATATAAATCTAAGTGAATATTCCACCACAGAACATGGTTACTGATAAATGTTAATGTTGGTTCGATGAATGAAGCTCAGTTCAGTTCTGTGAGTTGATATTACTGCTCTTTGGTTCAGTGTCAGACTGTGGGCTGTTTATAACAATTTCTGTTCATTTCACTGAGAGAAACATCTATGAAAATGATTCTTTCTCCTTCAGAAAAAATATCGTTTCGCTGGCCTCCCCACCATGACATGAGCACACACACTGAAACACAGGTAAGTTATGGTTACATTCAGCTGTTATTCAGTGTTTAAAGGCACAGCGGACTGTTTTCTTTACGACAGTGTATTGTCAGATAACTGTGTGGAGCTCATGTAATAAGAGTGCTGTTTCTTTTCCTTTTTCTCTATTGCTTGCATTATGATACATAGGAATATAATCCTTCCATCCATTATCTATACATATATATATAAGCAGGAGACACCCTGGACAGGTCGCCAGTCTATCACAGGGCTACACATAGAGAGACAGACAACCAGCACACTCACATTCACACCTATAGACAATTTAGAATCACCAATTAACCTCAGCATGTTTTTGGACTGTGGGAGGAAGCTGGACCACTTGGTGAAACCCACTCATGTACAGGGAGAACATGAATTCCACACAGAAATATCCCAGAAATAATCAACTTTATTGCCCATCTATGGCAGTAAAATGTTCTTTGACCCCATCCAGGAAAACCAAAGGTTCAAGGTAATCATTACTATCCCCAAGTAGTAATTGGTCCTGCAGTCAGCTGTATACCATGGTGGTACACAATTTCACCACACTCTAAAACCACACAATAGACAAAAGATGTGACAATAAATAAGATAAAGTAAAAACAAATACATTAAAAGAATAAAATCATCAGTCACAGACAAATGAATATGGTAAAAAAATAAAATAAAATGACATAAAATCACATGGTGCTGTTTAGGAGGACAATGGATGCAGGGACAAATGAGTTGTTAAGTCTGTTGGTCCTGCTCCTGTAGAGACCTTAAACTCACCACACAGTGGAAGACTTGTGTCAGCCAGGACTGACTGAACCTGTTTTAAGGCTCTGTCCCTGTAAAGTGATCAGAGATTAGTCAACTTTTCACACTTTGTGTTGTGTTACAATCCATACCCTGCTGTGTACATTATCAGATTTAATGTTGTGGAATGGAAGAACCTTGTAGATCTTTTTGTCACTGTTAAAGTGTCTTTTCCTTCTTGGTCTGGATCATTGGGAACATCTGGTCCGATGTGGGCTGAGAGCTACAGAGACATGAACATCCAGCTGTGGTTGTCTGAGAATCTTCTCCCCTCTTCATCCAGTCCCTGTAAGAGCAGCACCCATGTCCTCCTCATCCACTGCAGTAATAATAACTCCAGCCCAATAAGGATTAAGCGGTATATAGATAATGGATGAATGGATAATTCATCCATTTATTACATACTTTTACTCATCTTTCCAGTTCAAAATTGTTACATAATGTAGTTTTTAAATATGCAATAAAGGTAATATACTGGGACTGTTTATGATGATTCTTCTTTATTACTGTGATTACACAAGCAGATTCACACGTCAGCACCAGCTTCCCAGTGACAGGATGGGCTTATCTCATGTCTAGAACACATCCACTCTTTATGCAGTTCTTTGTCCTAATACTGGAATATATTTCTGTAGGATTTTGTAAGTTAACAACTAATGAAAATAGGTATAAAAGTCTAAAAAGCCACATTGTGAATGACACCTGCAATAGCTTTAGTAAAAAAAAATAGTACGTTAAATAAGTTACACTTGAAAGTAGATAATTCAGTACAGACCGAATAATAATGACAGTCTAATCTCTCAGACCTGACTGATATACAACCTTTTATACTTTGGATTGAAGCGTCATTCAGTTTGGTGACAAGCACAGCTTCTGTTTTAAAAACCGACTGTTAGCTGACCCTGGATTTGTTGTTTTATGTCATGATGTTTTTTTTTTTTTTTACAGCATTAAATGAACCTAATGTGGGCTTTAAGATTTTGCGTGTAGGTTGAGCAAAAAAACTTTTTCACATATGTTATGAAAATGCATGCTCAAATGGATTTATTAATGTTTTATGCAGAGGTATTACACAATCTAACCTTCCATTTGACCAGTGAGATTATCAGGTTCAGATTGTGGTAATAATATTGTACAGTGGTCTGAAAAAATATTTCCTGATTTCTTCTATTTTTTGTATATTTCTTACACTTGAATATCATCAAACTAATATTTATATTTCTTTGACATTAGACAGAGATAACCTCACAGCACAAATTGTATTTTTTTAAATGATGATTTATTGATGATGTATTGAAAACTTGTAAGTCAGCCCTATGAAAAATTAACTGCCCCCCTAAAAATTAATAAGTGGTGAGTCACCCCATGGCAGCAACAGCTGCAGTTCAGTGTTCAATGCAGTGAATAGGCAGAGACCAATGAGGTTGGAAAAAATATATTTAAATGACAAGTAAGCTAAAACCAATTTAGAATGGCTTGGCTCTTGGCTAACAGGTGTGTGTGCAGTCGCAGGAAACTCACAAGACACGTGGGAGTCTACTCTCTACACGGTAAGACTCAAGGTGCCCCACATATCGCACCAAAAATCCCAGCACAAGCCAAGAAAGGATTGTCCACAGAAACCTGCTGCTACGAGCCAACTTGTCAGTGTTGGTGGATCAGAATGAGGACCACTTGACAGTGGTTCTGAAGCAAAGTGAGGTTGATGGAAGTGTCAGTCTGGGTGAGTCTGAGTTTGATCGGTCGGCACGCACTGCTAGCTGGGTAGCCGAGTCAGTTTCCCCAGAAGACCCTCAAGAGAAAGTGCCTGTGTCTCCTGAGTCTTACCAAATCCATCTTGGCAATACCAAACCAAGTATTTGTGTCAGTGAGAGTGCCAGAAATGAGACAAACTGTTTGTCTGAACCAGATGAAGGCAGCAGCAGTGAAATAGGGTCTGAACACAGTGTGGATCAGTCAGCACCTATTGTCAGTCATTCAGAGTGCAGGAGCCAAGAGTGACGCTGGAGTTGCCTCAAAACCTGATGAACTGTCACCAAGTAGCTCAGTGAATCATATTAGAACAAGAGTAGGCGAGATAGTCAAGCCATGATGCAGAGACACAAAAGAACAGGCTATTTGGTCAGTGAGGCTGCCAAAACTTTATTCATGTGAATTGTTTAGTCATGAGAATATTCCTAAGCCATTATGAATGTGCATTATTTTCAGAATGACAAAAATTAAGGTAATAATTATTCAGACATCAATATGAGATTGTGTTTGTGGCATTTTCTTCAGCATGTGAATATTAGAGGTCTGGCCAACTTGTTTGCTTCACTTTCTCTTCACTTCCACTTTTTGAGATGTATGTTAGGAATAACAATGAGGTATGTTTATGTTACCATGATTCCAGCTATTGACCCAGATTGGTACAATTTTGAGAAGTTCAGAGGTTAGTTTTGGGTTATTTTTGTATTTCTTTAGCCAAGTAGGTTTTTTTTTTTTTTTTTGGTATATGGTTCCAGATTACCTGTTGTAGCGGGGGGGGGGGGGGGGGTCATTAATTGGTGACGCACACGCCCAAGACGTGTGTGACGAAGCTGTGTGTTCCAGGCAAAAGTCGGGCATTTTGTGTTATGGAAAGACAAGTGGTGATGCTGTCTTCTAATTGTTAAGCTAGTGGCCATAAAATATTGTTTAAGTTGTTTAATTATTCATAAAAACTAAACTGAATGATATTAATGACATTTAGGTGAATTTTGATTTTAATCTCGCAGTCTCCTCTGAATTGGTAAAATTTACATTTTAAAAGTTTTTAATGATAATAACCTCGGGGTGTTGCTCTCATTTGCATGTGTGTTTGGTCTGCTACAGGAGAGAGAGAAACTTGTGTTACTAGTTGTGACCTGTGCTTCTCCTTTATAGAACAATAAACATGCTGATCCTGTGAAGTGTGAACAATTATTTTAAGTCTGCTACAGTAGCTTAATGTTTGCCTTGTTCCAGAGTCTGAGTTGACTGATGTCTTCCTTGTCCCAGATTCCCTGAAGTCTCCCCTGTTCTTGAGTCGCCTGAAGTAGCTCCCTTTTGCTTTGATTACTGCTTTGCACACTCTTGGCATTCTCTCAGTCAGTTCATGAGGTGGTCTCCTGGAATGGTTTTCCAACAGTTTTGAAGGATTTCCCAGAAGTGCTGAGCACTTGGCTGCTTTTCCTGGGCTCTGCAGTCCATCACATCCCAAACAACTCAATTGGATTTAAGTCAGCTGACTGTGGAGGCCAGGTCATCTGAGGCAGCACTCAATCACTTTCCTTCGTGGTCAGATAGTCCTTACATGGCCTCGAGGTGTGTTTGGGGTCATTGTCCTGTTGAAAAACAAATGATGGTCCCAGTAAAGGTACATGTCCACTAGATGCCGCATCTGCAAATTGCACAGATGGTGGGCGGTAACTAGCGGGCCACAACATTGTCACATGACAGCGTTTGAGCTTCAGCGGCCGCTACGTGGTCACGTGACCTAGCTTCTAGGTCACATTCTGGCAGATGTGTCGGATAAACATAGCGGCTCGGCCCCAAACTTTCTTTTATTTTGAAAACACTTCAGCAAAAAGTGTTTCTGAAAGCATTGGAGGTGAGAAATAAGCTGTGCAGTAGCTGAATCTGTCCTCCTTTTAGTTCATGCCACATCGAATTTGCATAAAGTAGAAGGCCAGTCTACCTTATGCAAATGAGCTGCGGCCAGCACCAGGTAAACACACCGGATCTCAGCTGGAAACGCACCACATGTTGCATGCTGGCCGGTTGCAGTGTGTTTCCAGCTGCGATCCGACTGAGCCGCTGTGTTTATCCGACTCATCTGACTCTGGAGCAGAGGAAAGTTTCAGCAGATCCTCACAGAGCCACTGTCATCCCTTCTGAAAACCAGAGCTTTAAACGAACTCCAACTAACCCAAGTCAGTCGTAAAACTGCCCGTTTGCCTCGTCCCTCCTGGTAATCACTAACACACTGCTGGGTTCCACTTTGCCACTAGTCCTTGGCTATCCCTGCCTGAAGAAATACAGTCCATATATGGGAACATATTGATTAGTCCCTGGAAAAATGGACCATCTGTTCATGATCCAAAGTTACCAGTTAAAACCTTGTCTACATACAAACTGCCAAGAGACTGAATTCCTGTCAAGTAGTGATGGAAAGTTCGGCTCTCTCTAGAGAGCAGGCTCTCTTGACACGGCTCCCAAAGAAGAACCGCCTCTTTTGGCTCCCAAACGGCTCTTAATTTGTTAGGATTTGTAGTCTTCGCTTGTCTGTTAAATCTGCATAGGTGTCAGGTTCCCTCCAGAAGTCATTAGAGCTTTTCCTGTGGCCATTCTATTCAGTTTTCCCCATGTATCCCAGCCACCTTATTCCTACTTCCTTCTCTCATCTCAGTCTCACTGTTCTCTGCACAATTATTTGGTTGTTGCATTTTTGTAAAATCAGCTTTTTAAATCTTCACCCCAGTGTGTTGTGTTTCCTGTCTGTGCACAGGTCTTTGATGCTCCATTACAGTATTAAACCCTGTAAAGACAGTTTATTAGCATGTAGTTTTCAATGGAAAACATAAAAATTCGGGCTGGGACTTTAACACCATAATTTTGATGAATTAATTACAGAAAAAATAACATGCTAAAAAAACTCATTTAATCGCACTTTTCTCAGTTCACTAATTTCTGGCACACTGATAACACTGATGCACATGCTCCAGCCTGGTAGGTGGGCCTAAAGTCATCAACTAAAATTTATTTGAATTGAAAAACTTGGCTTATTGTGTCAATATTGCTATTTGACAAAAATGTGGTTTTTTTTGCAAATAATTACAAAGCATGTAAATAATTAGATACATTTTTTAATCGCGTCCCACTACTAATAAAAATGCTTTACTTATTTATTTTACAATATCACAGCCTGGGATGTGGTAGTGATTAACAATAGCATTTATTTTGATACATTATTATCTTTTTGAGTAATTTAAGATCAGAGAATCTCATGTTAGCCCATTGTCCATGAAAAATATTGTGTATTACTTGTATTAACATTTAATTTGCCTATCACCTTATAATACTTTGAACAAGATTTGTTTTTCTGAATTGTCAGTCGGCTGCTTGTTTACCTCAAGAAGTTTTTACACTGTGAACTTTCTCCTCATTTGCGTGGTCGGTTGATTTTTCTGTTTTTCACAGCAATGGCTTCTTTGAACCATTGCAAGATTCACCAAATGAAAGTACAGATGGCTGTATTGGTCCATGTACATGCAGTCACATAAACATGCATGTCGGCACAAAGGTACACCCCTGCAAAGGTGCACACAAAGCTCCAAAGCCTATTGTACCTCCTACAAATGTGTGCACCTGTGAGGTCTAATATATTTTATTTAGTTAGACAGACAGAAATTTATTATTATCTTGAGTACGTTGCAGTGTTCTCTCTCACTGTAATCATGAAAACAACACAGAATGCATGATTTTATAGTCTAACAATGTAAAAAAAAAAAAAAATAGCGGTTTTAATGGGTTTCAGTAGGAACATTTCTTTGAACAGAGTGCATTTGGACTCGATGTCACCTACCTCCTCCTGGAAAATAGCTGAGTTCTGATAAAGGTGCAAGTTACAGTTGATCAGAACAGGGACCTCTGCCAGTCATTTGCAGCATGCTCTCATTGTACACTTTGGTCTACTAGGTCTGTAAGTTATCTCCGCCATGTGCTCCAACTCAGCGGCAGGTAGTTGTCAGCTGATAGGCCAGGACTTCATCTGTATGTCGAGAACATATAGCCTCAGGTCAGAAGAAATGGCGACAAAATTGAACATTGAACTTTGACCAAAAGAGCTCTGATATATGATGATACTGATTATATGCTGCAGTCTGGCCTCTGTTGGTGCTCCCAGGGTGATGGGCAGTTAAGGCTGGGTTCTTTCTGAAATCTACAGTCATCTCCATTGGCCTTGACACCTTGAGCTGTAAATTATT
Organism: Amphiprion ocellaris; assembly: GCF_022539595.1. Taxonomy (NCBI): domain Eukaryota; kingdom Metazoa; phylum Chordata; class Actinopteri; family Pomacentridae; genus Amphiprion; species Amphiprion ocellaris. Next base: position 26,813,927 of record NC_072778.1, on the reverse strand, counting down.
CCAACTGCACCAGGTCACCAGAAGATGAACTACCTATCTGAGAGACTTGTCCCCACCAGAGGTCAGTCCATTGAGAGTGGTGTCTTCTGTGTACCTCAAGAACTTAACAGATTGGTGATTGGAGCTACAGCTGTTGGTACACAGGGAGAAGAGCAGAGGTCAAAGGATGCAGCCTTGTGATGATCTTGAGTGTTGGTCCACAAGTGAGAAACATGCTTCCACAGCGTCACATTCTGCCTTCTGACAGAGAGTCATGCATGTGCAGCTGGGAAAACTTCTTCTGCTGCATAGTTGGGGTGATTGTTGTGAAAACAGAGACCTGTCGTGCGCTGGCCGGTCCGAGCTAGTAGGCCTGTACCAATGCCAGCGTTGACATTAACGGCACTGTCTTCCCCTAGCTCAGTCCCCATCCATGTAGTGCACACTTCCGAGCTAGAGTCAGCAACGCCAGCATGTAGTTGAAAGCATACAGTTGAAAGCATACACATTGAGTCCACAGCTGGTAGCCGATGAACAGACAGTGAACTGGTATGAAGGGACAATCCGAAACAGTAGGAGTATTTAGTGTTGCATCTTTACAGAATTAAAGAGAAAATTAGGTTGTCATTACTGGCTTAGACTTCAGCCTGTTTTATGTTTGCCGCGTCCGGGAGGTCCATGCGGCTCCGTGCGGAAAAATTACGTCATTTTAGCAGCTACGCCCCCTCGAGCATCCCTTCTCATGCGGAAAATTTCCACACCGTGTACCTCCACATTTTTCTAACTATGCGGACGGAGCAGTGCGGAAAAACATGGCAGAGGGACAGGACCTACTCGTAGCTGAAGTCTAGAAATGCGGGAACTTATACAAATCATCAGACAAAGGTCACCGTGGTAACCAGGTTATGAACAATTCATGGTGTGAAATTAAAACTAACTGCTGAAATGCTTTTATTCGGTAAAATGCCATGTTGTAAGTGGTATAAACAATGGCAAACTTCTTCTATTCTAGTTTGGTACGAGAGTAGACCAGGTAGACGTGTGTTTGTGATACACTGCCCCCTGCAGTTTGGGAGCAGACGCAGCACGGAGTATAAATGCACACACGTTCTCTAGCGCAGATTTCCATGCGGCTGATTTCTGCGCGGCTCATTCATGCGGAAAGTATAACCCAGCCTTTAGACTTACTGACAGACTTCAAATATAACTGGAAGACATTTGTGTTTTGTTAACATTTCATGTTACAAACCATGAAAAAACCACTTAACAGCTAAGCTACAGCTGCACTGACTAAAAAAAGTGAGTCTACTAGAGTCGACTAAAAAAGTGAACGGGATTGACTAAAACAGAAATGTGACACATAAGGACAGAGTGAGGATGAATTATGTGATGTGTGCCTCTATGTCTTACTAATGCCTAAAAACAACAGCACACACTGAACGGTGGGATGTGAGCTTTGGATCCTGCCCCACGATGATGTGCTGATGTGTGTGTTTTGATGGAGCACATTCTCTGTTTGAAACAATGCGTGCATGTGTGTGTTTCCAGTGAGTGAATTGGAGACACACACACACACACACACACACACACACACACACACACACACACACACACACACACACACACACACACACACACACACACACACACACACACACTTCAGTTCATTGCCTCCCCCTTTGCCAGCCAGTCCTGCTTAATGTTGACTCACTTTTAGTTTAGCCTAAATTCACCACATTTTCTTCAGATCATATCCAACAGTTCAATTTACTTTTTAAATTTCAGTGCCAAATGTGTAATCTGGGGACACTTTACATAGCAACTGCAAGTCCTTACTGTAATATAAAGTAGGATCCAACAATACCCCCTTGAGCAAGCATTTGGTTACAGAGGGGAAGAAAAGCTCCTGTTTTTTACAGGAAGAAACCTCTGACAGTGCCGGACTCCGGAGTTTGTGTACCTCAATTGGTTAGAGTGACAGGAAAATGAAGAAAGATAAACATTGAGAAACAACAAACAGTAACCACACATGTGAAGTCATTAACGGCATATCAGAAACCTGCAGCTTGAAATACATGCAGAGAGGAAAAAGGGCAAACTACGGAGGAGAGAAGATGCCAAGTTAATGACATGCAGCAGTCACATGGAGAGTGAAAGAGGAGGAAATGCAGTCTATCTTGCACTACTTTCTGACTTCACTATGTGTGTGCATTTGTTATGTTTGTTTTACTAAGATCCCTATTAGCTCATGGAAGGCAGCAGCTATTCTTCCTGGGGTCTTCATATTTCTTTAGTAACAACACAAAAATGCAGTATGTACACACAATACATACAAATCGAAATTACAGAATACACAAACAATACATACCAAACACATGCAAAAATACACATACACAATACATATGACATCCACATGCACACCTCATAGTGAACCAGCGAAGCATACAACACACAATACTCCCACACTGAATCATCATTTATAAATACATTTGTCCTGCGACAAAGATGCCATGACCCATCAATAATAACTATCAAAGAATGATCTGCCATAGAAACTAACCATGATTTCAGTCTCTTGAACAATGAAACAAAGAACCTTGCATCCTCGCTACTAATTACATTCTCAATATACACTCCTGAACAGACGAGGGGAAAAATTAGAAGCATTTGCATTTTGCACTGGTGGACTATAACCAGGTTGTAAGTAGAACTTCAAAATGCAAAAAAGAAACAGGAGAAAGAGACAAAAAACAGAGAGTAGGTAATTTATTGAAAACTGCATTTAAACTCAAACAGATTGTTCATCAGATGATGAAAGTTTAAGATAATAGCCTTTAAAAGGCAGAATCTGTGCAAAAATGTAGCTTTCATGTCATTTTCTGGCAGGTGTTCACACTGTCATGACCTTCTGATGACAAATGTGAAAAGTTTTATGGCTTTGAATGTGGCAGGATTATTGAGCTGCACAAGCAAAGCCTCTCGCAATGCACCACAACTGCCGAGGTTGGACACACTAAGACAGTCATTTTCCATTTCTTCACGCAAAACGTGGGTCAAAAGTGACCCATATTCAATGGAAAATTGGTATCTCTTGATCCATGTTGTGCATCAAAGGGTTAAAAGATCCTGAGGGTTATGGGACAAAAAAGTCAAGTACTAGACCCCCAAAAATTTCCTCCCACACCACAAATGTGGACTTTGCAAGGAGCACCAAACATGGGACATTGAAAGGTGGAAGAAAGTTTTATTCTTTGACGAGAAAAAATTTTGACTGGACAGTCCTGATGGTTTCCAGTATTACTGGCATGATGAGGAGATCCCAATGGAGATGTTTTCTACGCGTCACAGTGGAGGAGGCATCATCATGATCTAGGGTGCTTTTTCCTGTAATGGAACAATGGTGCTGCAGGCTGTGCAGGGCATCAAACAGTGGCTGGCTATGTGGAGACGTTGCAGGGGGCATCCCTCTTGATGAAGGGTCCTGGTCTGTGTGGTAATGTTGGGCCTTTCAGCAGGACAACGATGCAGTTCACAACACCTGCCTGACCAAGGACTTCTTCCAGGAGAATAACGTTGCTCTTTTGGACCATCCTACGTGTTCCCCTGATCTAAATCCCGTTGAGAATGTTTGGGAATGGATGGGGAGGGAAGCTTACAAAAATGGACGTCAGTTCCAGACTGGGAACGCCCTTTGTGAAGGCATCTTCACCACATTGAGCAACGTTCCCACCAGCCTAATGGAAATGCTCGCATTAAGCATGCCTAAACAAATTTTTGAAGTGATCAACAAGAACGGTGCGGCTGCTCACTATTGAGTCCTTTTTTGACACTTTAAGTTCTGTTTTAGGGGGTTTTGGGCTACGGTCTTAAACTTTGATCAGCTGATGAGTTGCCTGTTTGAGTTTAAATGCAATTTTTGATAAACTGCCTATTCTGAATTTTTGGTTTCTTGCTCCTCTTTCTTCTTTTTGTGTTTTGAAGCTCGACTTACAACATGGTTATGATCTCCCAGCACGAAATGCAAATGCTTGTAATTTTTCTACTGGTCTAAATATTTTGCTCAGGAGTCTGTACAGTGTAATTGGAATCTGTCTTGCTATTTGAATATTACAGACATTACATTTGAGTTTATAATTTTTTCGACTGTTGTGTTTTTTCCTGTTTCTGCTCTCAGAGCACCCCATAGATATTAATAACTGAAATTTTGTGTGAAGTAATAATCATTTAATTTTATTTTAAAGCTTGCTATGTTCCTGTGCTGATTTACATCATTGAGAAAGTAATTCCATTCATTCAGTGCTTTGTATATTGCTGTACATAGAGTAAATTACTTAGATTTAGCTAAGGTAAAACTATTTCCAGCAGCATGTCTTGTTAAATAATTATGTTTTTCAGTACTAAAGGACAATATTCTATAGAAAACATTTGGAGTTTTTCAAATGGGAAAAGTACAACAATGTATTTTTACATCAAGCCAGTGGAGACTATCATGCATTTTAGAAACATCCGCTGTAATTCCACACCAAAGAGCATTCTGTGCTGCTTCATTTTGTACCTGTTACAGTTTTCTGATGTTACCTAGTGAGTTACTGAACTAAACAATTGTACTGTAACTCGTGCGACAAACCATAGCTTGAATTACATATACATTGGTTTGTGAGACGTGAGATATTTGGCACATCTCCTAATCGTAGACAAAATAGTTAAAATTTTAGTTACCATTCTCTGTATTTGTTTGTCTCGAGATAAAATATGATTAATCATAGCTCCCAACAATTTAACTTCACTCATTTGTTTGATAGATTCATTATTAATAGTTAGGTCAAGCTTTGGATTAGAGCACATTGTATGCTTCGCTCCAAGAACCATAATATTGTTCTTTGACACATTCAGAGTAGTTTATTGCTGTGACTTTACATCTACTGATGACATCTTCAGTGATGTTCCTGTAATCATCGGGTGTTTTGGGTCTTTCAACATCATACACCCTCCTCCAGGTGACCCAGCCGGGGCTGATCGGACCCCGGCTTGTGTCCAGATGGCTGGCTACTATGAGTCCATGGCTCTACTCTCTTGAGCCACAGCCATCTTGAGGCTTTTTCTGCTTCCTTGCTGAATCATGCTGCATACATTCTGAAGCGAACCACACTCCTTCAGTTTATTTATCCGGTAACGTCGGAATCAAGTTGCAGCAGTCGTTTATTCATATACACTTTCAGCTCCTCACGTATGGTCAAGTGGATTAGTGTAGATGTGTGCATATGCTTGTGTGCGCGTGTGTGTGTGTGTGTGTGTGTGTGTGTGTGTGTGTGTGTGTATTTGCTAAAAAGGAAGTACACATTACATGAAGAACTACAGTGCATTGTAATGAAGGAAGATGTAATAGTAACGTGCAACAATGAAGCTCACTGATGGGTTTTTGCATAGTGTAACTATAAGGCACATACTTTTAAGATGTATCAGACTTTGCAGTTTTTGGTTTTTCTGTGGAATTTTTCAGGCCGTCACTGCGACACTCATCAGATGACTGGAAACTACATGTGGGATGAAGTCTCCAAGAAGGAGTTTTTGATTGGGACTAATCCTGACAGCCGGTTACCTCTGTGGTGGGATGGATCAGAGCCACTATGGGTGACCTTGCAGAAGCTAGGAAAGAAGGTTTTCATGTACTACTGGCCTGGTGAGTACACACATTGTTAACTTGAAATTCAGCTTAAGCTGTGAGCATGAATGGGTGAGATTTTATGAACTGCAAAGACAGGAAATTACCGCTATCATTTTACAGCTCGTCACCACAAAAGCAATTTCAGCTGTGTTTTTTCTGTTGTCTGATCCTGTGGTGTTCACATGCTGGAACATCTCTTCTTTTTAAATCAGTCCATGCTGTCTACACAAATAGCTGAACAACTGCATTTAACTTACATTATTTGTTCATAAATGTGGTAGTGGAGCCTGTTCATGTATTAAGTCTGTTTACTCATATTTAGTTTGTTTTCTTGATTGTGTATTTGATTTGAATAAAACTGAAATCACAGATGCGCTACACTCATTACTGCGCCTGAGTCATCCAAAGATGCCGTACTAAAGCGGATGCTCACAGTATGTAGGCTAGATGTTTATCACCTCAACTTTCCTGTCATCCCCTATCCTTTTTTTCCCGCCATATCATCCCTGTAGTTTGAGACATTAAATGAGATAAAAATGACTTTAAATTATATAACTAGTCTCCTCTAGTCAGTTTGTTATTGGATATTGCTTAAACCCAAATCAGCAAGATCTGGCTGTTTTACAGATGTTAGAGATGTTCTGCCAACACTCTTTACATTCTTTATTCTGTAAACTGAGCTTTTTCTCCAGTCACCTTGGGTAGTCTGATGCCTGGACCACCCCCTGCAGAATTCATACAAAATCAAAGTGCACCAAAGACATTCTGTCCTTGTTGGGGTCCCTGCCTGGCCCCTCTTTCTGTCTGTTTATCTCTCTTCCTCTCTACTTCTCTTCCTCTCTTTCCCTTTCCTCCTCTCCTCTCTCTCCTTCCCTCTTCTCCCTCTGATCCATCTTTCTCCTCTTCTGTCTCTCTCTCATCATCCTCTCAGTGCACCTGCATCTCATCGTCGCCCTAATAAAGCCTGTCTCTTCACTCGGCACCAGCTCGTAGCATCAACTACCCCAGTCTTTCTTGCTTCTCCGTCCTGTCCTTTGCCTCTCTGCCTGCCGAGCCACAGCTGCCGGCTCATTCCCTGGACCACAGACCACACTCGTGGATTCAGCCTGCCCGACCAGTCGAGCTGCTGCCACTGGCTTTTCCCATATCTGTGTGAAAAACTAGCTCTGAAGCTATTAACAAGTTTATTCAGTGTCAATGTCCCAGTGTCAGAATTGACTCCAAAGAGCTCTGCCAGGCACTGACAAAAAAATTCTCTTCTACATCATTGCAGTCCTCCAAAATTAACATTCCCAACGTGAGCATCCCAAAGATTTTTACAAATGTTTGAGGCATGCATATTTCCAAGGCAAGAATGCACCAGACTTAGAAAATAACTTTCAAGTCTTTGTTCTTGCACAACCTGCATTATTATTTCAAATTGCTCATTTTATACAGGGACTTTGTTGGTAATTTTGTTTTCTAACTTGGTACTGTTTAGCTTTTGTAACTTGATGACTGTTCATGTTCAGCCAAGATAGATACAGTCAATAAATGCTCAGTTAGTACATGAACTGTCCAAGATGTTACACCAGTGGAATGAACTGCCAAATGAACTTTTCACCTATGGACTATACATTTGTGCTCACAGGATCATAAGGGCAATCCTGTGACCAAAGGTGGGGTATGAAGGTCAATGTCAGCTGTTCCACTGATGACATTTATCACTTGTCTGAAGTAAATCGAGGTTTTACTCTGAACGGTAAACATTCACATCGATCCTCCAGTTATCTTAGGCAACCTGTCACCTGGACCACTCACCTGCAGAATGGAAACAAAATTGCAGTGCTCCCATTGTTACCTCACTGGCTCGTCCCTCACCGGTTCTCGTTTCTCGCCTGTGTCACTCACCAGTTCCAGCCAGCAGAGATGCAAAGCCCTGTTTTAAAACCTGAGACAGTGCTTTAAAATCCCTCATAAGCAGGTACACACTGCTTACCGAGTGTAACAGAGTTTAGTAAGCCCGGCAGTCACGTGACAAACTGAACCTTAACTGCACGGGCAAAAGGGCCAACTGCGTGTGTTAGAAAGCAACGGAGTGACTGGTTTCCTCTGCTTGTGGCATTAGAAACCTCCACAGCAAAGACTGCCAATTATCTTTGACACTTCAACGTTTCCGAAACCTGCACACCAGTAGTCACATAGACAGAACCAACGGCTAAAAAGGACTCTCACAGTTTATCCTTATGTGGACTGTGGTAACTGGGCATCCACATACAGAGCTAGAATAGCATAGCAGTTAGCACATTGCTCATGCTAATGTGCATATACTGTTTTAAATGGAGTTCCAGTGCTGCATGTTGTGATCTGCTGTAGGATTGAGTCAGTGGGTATTTTGTTTCACCACATGGTCAAGCTGATGTTGCTTAGGCTGAACACAGACACAGGGTCTTGCATGAAAACTAATATCCTCTTTTTTCAGAACAATGAGACTTGCACACTGTCTTTGGTGTGCTCCTGACACGTACACATACCCACACACATAGACACATGCTGTAATCCTCTTGTAAGTATATGCAGTTATTATTTTGTATATATTGGGTTTTACGTTTATTTCAGTAAATGATTTGTGTATATCTGCTGGTCTAATTAATGTTAAATGAGAATGAATGCTGCCAACCTCTACTCTGTGGGACTCCAAATACGCAATGTGGTAATTTGGTTATATTCAATAATTTATTAATCAGAATATTGAATTGATAGTCTAATTTATGAGACTGATTCATAAGACTGATCTTTTGAATCAGTCTAATTTGCTTCATTTGAAGGTGGTACCACAATTTTAAATGAGTGATTCATGCAGGCTATTTTAATAAAATGATACCACAGTTGCACCTGCAACAAACACTGTGTTGACCTGTAGTCATTTAGGACCATGTGAGCTACAGTGTGACATGTTGTCTGTCGCTGTTTGGTTAGATCATTTAAGAACTGTCTTTAAATAATACTGTCATTTTATGTGTGTGTTTCTAGGCTGTGAGGTGGAAATTCTAGGTGTCCGTCCATCATTCTGTGAGGAATACGTCTACAACCCATCAGAGAAAAACCTGACAGAGTCAATAAGTAACGCTCTTGACATCTTGAGGTAACAAGAGAATGACCTGCACCTTGTCATGTTTCCTGTGATGTCCTTTGATTCGTGGCTTATGTTCAGCTATTGCGTGAAAAAAAGATTTTGACTTAAGGTTTTAATTCAGTTTAGTTCAAGTTTATTTACACAATCACAGCATATGTCATTTCATAGCACTCAGCATAATAAAGTGAAGACCTTACAAGTTTAGAACATAGAAGTCAACAATCCAAAGTTGCCTTTGGATTCCTTATGAGCAAGTAGTTGGCGACAGTGGAAAGGAACTAAAAACAAAAACCAAAACTGCTTATCAGGAAGGAGAAAAAAAGGTCAGACAGAACCAGGCTCTGGGAAGGCAGCCATCTGCCTCGACTGGTTGGGGTGAGAGTGGGGATGAGGGGGCTGGAGGGTATCAGTAATGGTACGTGTCCACTGGATCTGTTTCTCCCGCATGTAAACACGCTGCATCTGAACATCGTCCGCTTGGTGTGTGGTGACTAGCAGGCCACTACGGGGTCATGGGACAGCGCTTTCAGCTTGGGAGTCTGGCAGATGAGTCGGACCAACATGGCGGTTCGGCCACAAGCTTTCTCTTTTATTTCGAAAATACTTCAGCAAAAAATATTTCTGAAAGCATCTGAGGTGAGAAATAACCTGTGCAGCTGCTGAATCTGTCCTCGTTTAAGTTCAATGACGGCTAGTTTATCCGTTTGACGAAAGTTTTGCGATGTGTCGGACATCTGCACGGCGCATCGAATTACCATAAAGTAGAAGTCAAGTCTACTTTTTGCAAATGAGCTGGAGCTCACTCCAAGTAGACGCACCGTATCACAGCTTGAAACGCATCCCAACTGGACCAGCACGCAACTTGGTGCGTTTAGTATAGACAATGAATGGGATGTGGATGGCGCTGTCATGTGACCCCGTAGTGGCCCGCCAAGTGGGCCGTCATCAGCGCATTTGCAGTGCGTTTACATGCAGGAAGAACAGATCTAGTGGACACATACCGTAAGGGTTGTGGTGGGGATAGCAGATGAAAAACAGACAAGTGCCCAGGTACCACATTTTTTGTTTTTTCACATCATTTGTAGTCTTTTTCCCACAGTCACAAAGTAATTGTTGTTTAACTGCAGTTGTTTTGTAGTTGTTTAACAACATGGAAACTAAACTTAATTCTTTCAGGAAAACTGATAAAATAAATGTAAAATGAAAGACCACATGACCTTACAGAGACTAGTGTAGCACAAACTAATCCCAATGTGACATCATCACTGGGGCTGAGGATGACTCTGCTGAGAAGATTAAAATGAAAATAATTGCATATTTTGTTTAACTTAAAATTGTTTTGATGATTTAAACAACACATTATAGAAGAACATGTAAATATTAAAGTTCAATGACAATGTGATTTTAAAAAAATGAGTATTTAGAAATGTAGTTGTGATGGTTAAGGTTATGATAACAGGCTTGAGAATGCATATGCCCCTGTGGATCCTCAGAAAATTGCAAAACCATTTTGTGTTATGTGTGTTTGCATGTATGTGTATATTTGTTTAGGTCAGGTGAAGCAGACATGGCAGCAATATATTATGAGAAAATAGATGTGGAGGGCCATCACTTTGGTCCAAACTCTCACCAGGTCAGAACAGCTGTGCGACAACTGGATCTTGCCATGCAGACACTCAACAACAAAATCAAAGTAATACCATTACTGTTATCATAATTACAATCACTATACATTCCCTGTCATCTAGTGTATTTTCATGCATTTCCGTTGCTTGTGATATCGTTGCAGGAGACAAACATGGTAAACCAACTGAACATTGTACTATTTTCTGACCATGGTATGACAAAGATCCAGTGGATGGAAAAAGTCATAGAGCTGGACAAATATATCAGCATGTCAGACATTGTCAAGATGATGGACAAAGGACCAGTGGTCAGTCTGTGGCCCCAAGAGGACAAGTACCAAAAGGTGACAACATAATCATTTTCTTCATTTTCTGTCGTCATAGTCTTTGTGAATAAGAAAGTCAGACAGAAGAATTACATAATTTATACTGAATCCTGCATACTGTTCTTACTTCATGCTAAATCTAATGTATGAGATGGTTAAACACATATCATGTCATGTGGCTATGGTACTGTATTAAGTAAGTGTTGCATTTTTGATGATAAACTGAATGCTACAAAACGTGTCACAGCTTTTGGCCTTTGACGAGGTAGAAGACCTCAGCCTCAAAGACAAAATGTTGGAGTTGGCTTTGTTCATGGCTGAAAACCTTAGGAAAACTCAAGCTCTTGTTATGCTGTAGTGACTGTTTGGTCAGGGTTCCTGTGTGGACAGTTGGGAGCATTGTATCAGTTTTAGCTAAAGACCCAAAATTCTAAATCTACAAAGCAGCTGGCAGTGGACAGCGGAAAGAAGCATTAAACACTGAACACATGACAATACACACTAACTGATTGTATACACCAGACTCAAAGTTGCATCATGTCACATGTGACTCCACTGATAGAGGTATCCTCACCTTTGTTCATCAGTCACTTCTTTACTTTGGTTCCTTCCTATTCCATACTGGGCACCAGTTGGTTTGTCTGGTGTTGATTCATCTGTGATCCCATTCTTCTGTTCACTACCTAGAGCTCATGACCATAAGTGAGAATTGGAACATAAATCAACTGGTAAATCAAGAGCTTTGAATCTTCTGGCTCAGCTTCCTCTTCACCACAACGGTCTGGTACAATGTCCAAATAACTGCTAATGCTGCGCCATGCAGTCTGCCCACCTCACACTACATTTTCCCATCACTAGTGAACCAGATTTTGAGATATTTTAACTCTGCTTGGTGAGAGATCCCGTGTTTCTCAAAATCAAACTAAACCTTAAGCAATTAATATTTAAGGCTGCAGGGATCATACACACAGCAACATTTCAGGTGAATTAATTCAAGCCACATACATAAATCCTTAGACAGGGTCACATGACCCTTTCTTTGATTACTAACGCTGCTCTATTTTTGAAAGTAACCACTCTCCTAGTAGTTCAGGCCGTTTTTTTGCACATTCTGCCATAGTTAGGTGTAGTGCCTCTGAGTTACACTGTCATCGTTTTTTCAATATCGTGTTTCCGTGAGTGCTTCAGTGTGCACTCTGCAGTTGGGTGAAGTTATCTGTGTATCACGCCATGTGCACGTCGTCTGATTCTGGAAGCTGTTCTTGTCTTAAAACTTTCCTAGTCTGGTGTTACTTGGTTCTGGTTAGTTATCCATCTTTGATAATTATTGCTCTTGTAATATTAAGTCTGCACTGTTTCTCCACTTCTTCACAGTCACTATACCTTTGATATACCAGTCTCCAGAATGTTAATAGTCCATATGATGATTTCAGCATCCCACAGGCGATATGAGACTTGCTTACATACTGTAGAGACGTGATTGCTGCACTATTTTCTACAGTGGATCTAGGTCGTGATGTTACTCCTGTTGGACATGCAGCTCCGAAGGGAAATGCCTGTCACCTATCCCAAAGTAACAAAATCAGCCATCCATTCAGAATTTCAGTTAGGAAAATCAGGATGTCATACTTGGAAGATGAGGATGCTATTCCAAACACTGTGGGGTTGAAACAGACCAGCTTACACTGTTGGAAAGGACACGACTTGTGGGGCGCAAAGGGGATATATTTAGTTTTTTTTTCTTACACCTTATTGGAAACACCAACCCTTCAACTTGAATTCATTCACTTCAAAGTGAACTTTAAAATTTTAAAGTTTCCATGTCATGTACACTGCTTTCTGCTATCAATCCCACAATGCAATGTGCCATATTTTAAAGATGCTAAAATAACAATTGTGTGACACAAAAGCTGACAGTGAAAGACTTTTTCCTCATTATAGTCTCTTTTTTTTGCTGGTTCCTAATCATTAAGAAATGCACTCCTTATTACTGTTACATTCTACTTCCTGTTCATGCCAATGTTGAAAATGAATTCCCCTTTTTTATTCTGAGGACAGCATATCTAGATCTTAGATGATATGTTTGTTCTCTTACCTAATCCCTGCACCTCTACTTCTTCAGCAGTTTCCACTGTCTACCATATTCAAACATCTGAAAAGTAAAATTTTACCTTGTAGCAAACTTTCTGACCTCTCTGTTTACCTGTGTGGCTTCACAGCTGACTAACTACTGCCTCGTTGTTTATTCTGTCAACACCAACTTTTCCCATTTGCACAAAGTGTTAATATTGCGACTGATATCTACCATGTATGACAAAATACTGGAATTGTACTCTGAATAACACTGAGGTTCTACTGTGTTTGCTTTATCACTCAGTGAATTCTTAATCTTTGAAAGTCTGTTTTCTCACATAGATCAAGGTTCACTTCTCCTCCACCACTCTCGACTAGATCCTGTATCACATCTCTTATGGTCTCCAGGTGTGCACTAGGCTCTGCTTGATACTTGTTCACTTCAACCTAAATGTAACCTTATGCTGTATTTTAGGAATATTCTGCAGGATCATATTTGTGTCCATACTTTGTAATGGCATGAGTACATGTGATGTCCAGCTCCTGGTCATGTTTTCGTTTCTTCCCGTTTTATTTTTATCACTTTTGTCCATACTCACCCTCTGTCTCATTTTAGGTCTCTTGACACTCCCCAGTCATTGTCTGCTATCTCACCTGTGTGATCACCTGCCCGCCCTACAGTGCTCCACCTGTGCATCATTTCCTCTTGTTTCTCGTCACCAGTTGTTGCTTGATGTGATTCCTAGTGCTTAGTGTGTGTATTTTGACCCTGCCTGTTTTGACCATTGTTTTTGTCTATGCGTTTGGATACCTGGTTATTGTGCTTCAATAAATAGTTTGGACTTTCAGGCATCCTTGGGTCCTACATCCATTTGTGCCTGTGTGATAGCACACATTTGAATACAGGATCTATAAAAAGTTGTCACCGCCACTGGAAGTTTTCCCAATTTGTTGCATTTCAACATTGAATCATGGTCAAAATTATTTGGCTTTTTTGACAAGAATTTATACAGAAAGTGAAACTTCATTTTACAAACTAATGTCAGTAAATTAAAAATATAAGATGTAAAAGGATTCACCCCCTTCAAGTCAGTAATTAGTAGCTGTAGCTTTTGCTGCAATTACAGCATTTGGCCTGTAAAGGATAGGTTTCAATTGGTTCGTTACCTAGACGCTTTAGTTTTACCACTTTCCTCATTGCAAAACTGCTCAACCTCTGTCAGCTTGCACTGTGATCATGAGCAAACAGCTCTTTTCATGTCCAGCCACGAATACTCAATTATAGACTGAGGTCTGGGCTTTGACTTGGCTACTCCAGGACATTCACCTTGTTGTCTTTAAATCATTTCTCTCTTGGTTTGACTGTAAGCCTCAAGGTATTGTTTTGCTGGAAACAAATCTTCTCCTAAGTTGCACTTCTCTTGCAGATTGCATCAGGTTGTCCTCCAGTATTTCCCTGTTTTTTGGTGCATTCATTTTACCCTCTACATCGTGATGCTGCCACCACCATGCCTCTCAGTGGAATGGAGTGCTTGTGATGATGTGCACTGTTTTGTGTCCGCCAAACATAACGTCTCGTCTGATAGTCGAAAAGCTCACTTCTGATCTCATTAGACCAAAGAACCTTATTCCAGTTGACTTTAGTAGCCTCTCAAAAGCCTTTTTGCTAAGTGTAGTTGAGACTTCTTCAACAGTGGCTTTCTCTTTGCCACTGTCCCATAAAGTATTGACTGTTAAAGAATCTGGACACCAGTTGTTGTAATGCACAATCTCTCCCATCTCAGCCACTGAATCTTGAGACTCTTTCAGAGGAGTAGTAGGTGACCTGGAAATGTTCTTGTATCCGTCCACTGTATTGTGCATTTCAATAACCTTTTCACAAAATTGCCTGGAGTGTTCCTGTGCCCTAAAGATGTAGTTATCGCCAGAGTACTGATTCACAAGTGACTGGGCCTTCCATATACAAGTGTCTTTATAACACAATCCCTTGAGACACATTGACTGCACTCAGATGATCTGTTTCAATGTGTTACTTGTAGCACCAAATGATTGCACATGTTGAAACAAGTTAACTTTAAAGCAGATGAATACTTGTGCAGTCACGTCACACATTCTCACTGTGCTTTAACTATTTGTGTACGCTTCTGGGCCTTTTTCTGACACTTTGTAGTACTTACTCCTGTCCTGCCTTCTTTATTCTACCTCTTCAGTCTATGTAAAATATATCAGGAGGTCAGTGGGTCAGAGAGGGATATTTTTTACTTGATCATAATAAAAATTAACTAATGATACGCACACCATGGTTGGTTAAAAGTGAATGTGTACATCTGGCTCTCCTGTACTCTGTTCCACCAGCGTCATCTTTGAAACAGCTGGGAAATAAATTTAAAAAAACACTTCAAGAGGAGTGTTGGAAACGCAGTCACACATTTCTCTGTTACCAGAGCTGGAATGCTACTTTTGAATATAGAGGTGCTTTATAGATGTTGTTTGTTCTGAAATGATTCCATTAACACTGCCCACATGTGTGTGTGTTTTATAACAGGTGTATGCTGCATTGTCCCAGGTCCCTAACATGCGTGTCTATGCCAGACAGGACATCCCTGAAAGATTCCATTACAAAAGAGGAAAGTTTGTGTCGCCCCTGACACTAGTGGCTGAGCCAGGCTGGTTTATCACTGAGGTAAGAGATGACATTGTGTCCACATTTTCACGAGGACACACTGTACTTTTCTTCACATGTTGGTCCTGTCACCTGCATTTGAAGTGAATGCAGAGATATTAGTGTAAATGGACTGTGACGGATTTGCTTTGGCTGTCACATACAAAGCTGCAAAGCTGTGTATGCATGACATCATCATATTTTAGAAGTAGTTTGTACTAAACTATTTCTAAAACTCACCAAACTTAATCTCTTTGACAAATGACAGGTGTATGGTCTTCATTAATGAGACGTATTCTTCACAAGCCAACAGAGTTAAACTGTAAGAAAAACAAAATCACATTTTTCAGGCACTGTGCCGTAGTATAATGAGCATGAAAATAACATTTGTGAGTTTTACCTCAGTTCAAATAAATGCAAAGACGTGATTGCAAAATATAGGCAGCCAAACTGACACATGGCATGTTTAATAAACGTACGCCTAAACAGAACATAAACCTTGCAATGTCAAAATAATCACTGATATAAGTGAAAATACTCATAGGCAATGCTTTCCTGAAGGCAACAAAGAAGGATGGATGCAGACTTAACCATGACAACTCTGACCTCTGACCTCTGTCCAGCCACAAATAAACTCATTAGCCACCCCCTTCCTGTTCCCTGACTAAATCTTTTTTATTTGCTTGTAACAGTGAGCAAAGAATGAACATAAAAACAACAGCACCCCCTACTGGCAGGATTTATATCTGCCAGCACAGTGGTAATTAAGTCTGCATTATTTACTGCCTAGTCTCCATATTAGTGTCTGATAGTTTTTGCTCAGTTGTCCGGATGTTAACTTTTTAAAATTGACATTAGAGCTATGGAACAGTTTTTTCTCTTGCACATGCAGGCACATATGTAGACTAAAGTGTTGAGCTGTATTCCACACGGATTGTTATTGTTCCAGCCTACAACAGCATAAACACCATAAATTCATACTCCATTCCTCTATTTTTTTTTTATTAAATCTATAGTGTGTGTGTGTGTGTGTGTGTGTGTGTGTGTGTGTGTGTGTGTGTGTGTGTGTGTGTGTGTGTGTGTGTGTGTGTGTGTGTGTGTGTGTGCGCGTGTGTGTTATTTGCAGAACAAGACAAAACTCCCTTACTGGAAAAATGGTTCTGGGGAGCCCTCAGCATGGCAGAATGGCTGGCATGGTTATGACAATGAGTATCTCGACATGAGAGGCTTTTTCTTGGCAACAGGACCTGGTAATACACCATATTATGCATGAATATTATTTCATATTTCTTTCCATGATTTGTTTATGTATGTGTGTGTGTGTGTGTGTGTGTGTGTGTGTGTGTGTGTGTGTGTGTGTGTGTGTGTGTGCGTGTGTGTATGCGCGCACGTGCGCACGCATGCACATCAATCAATCAATCAATCAATAAAAGTTTATTCCAATAGCCCTTTACAACATCCCAAAGGGTGACCAAGGTGCTTCACAGTAAAAAAAACAAGAAAATAACTTAAAAACAATACATGAACTTAAATCAGGA
Source organism: Amphiprion ocellaris (assembly GCF_022539595.1). Lineage (NCBI taxonomy): Eukaryota > Metazoa > Chordata > Actinopteri > Pomacentridae > Amphiprion > Amphiprion ocellaris. The sequence continues at coordinate 26,796,944 of NC_072778.1, read as the reverse complement.
CAAACAGTCACACTCACACTCACACCTACAGGCAAATTTAGAACAATCCATTAACACGCATGTGTCTGTGTGTGTGTCTGTGTGTGTGTGTGTGTGTGTGTGTGTGTGCGCAAGGGAAGGAGTGAGGGGCTGGAGGTGTTGCGGTGGTGGTGGTGGTCTGGAGTCAGTAATCCGGAAGCAGGAGTTGCTCCGGAGAACTCATTCCTGAAGGACACAAGAATTGTTGTGGCAAAAGTATTGATCTATTAAATATATCTATAGAAAACCCTTAATACTTTTATATACAGTATACAGGATAACTGGTGAAGGACATGAGGTTTTACCACCATGTTCACATGTTAGGTTAAATACTGATATTAATAGTAAAATTAATTAAAGTTATAGAAGGGTTCCTTATTTATTTATATTGTTTCAGTTCTTAACACATGTCAAATTTAGAATGTAGAACCCAAAAATCCAAATTTCCCTTTGGATTCCCTATTAACAAGCAGCTGCAGCATTTTGGATCAAATGGCGGTTTTTAAGGGACATCCTGATAATGGGAAATTATAATAGTCCAGCTTAGAAATTGCAAATGCATGAACTAGTTTTTCAGCATCACTCTGAGACAAGATTGTTTGTTCCTGATTTTAAAGATTTTATTATGTAGATGAAAGAAGGCCACCTACAGACGTGCGTTATGTGTGTTGACAGACATATCCTGATCAAAAATAACTCCAAGTTTTTTACAGTCGAACTGGAGGCCAAGGCAGTGTCATCTAGAGTAACTATCTGGTTAGATGGTGTGTTTCTGAGGTGCTTAGGGTCAAATATAATAAGTTTTGTCTGAATATAAATAAAGAAAACTACAAGTCTTCCAGGCCTTTATGTCCTTAAGACATGCTTGTAGTTTCACTAACTGATTGGTTATATTTGGCTTTATAGATAAATATAACCGGGTGATCTCATAGCAGTGGGAATTTATGTAGAACATCCTTAAATTATCAGCTGCATGTCATTCCCCCTTTCTGTCTCCCCACCTTTTGTGTGACTCCTTGGTTATTCCTCAAGGAACACTGGAAAATGCCCCAAAATAAATCTTGAGGAATGCAATATGCCTAATTTGTGAGCAAAGATGACACTAGCAATGGGAAGCACACAACTGTTTGACAATATGAGCCTGGTCTGAAAAATAGAGAGGGTGTCCGCCTCCCGAACCCAAACTGGAAGCTGGTTCCACAGGAGAGGAGCTGATAACTGAAGGCTCTGCCTCCCATTCTACTTTTAGAGATTCTAGGAACAACAAGTAAGCCTGCAGTCTGAGAGCGAAGAGTTCTGCTAGGATAATATGGTACTATCAGGTCTTTAAGATATGATGGAGATTGGTTGTTAAGAGCTTTATATGTCAGAAGAAGGATTTTGAATTCTATTCTAGATTTTACAGGAAACCAATGAAGAGAAAACAGTAGAGAAATATGATCTCTCTTGCTAACTCCCGTCAGTACTCTGGCTGCAGCATTTTGGATCAACTGTAGATGTTTCAGAGAGCTATTGGGAGATCCTGATAGTATGGGTTTTCTCTGGTTACTCCGACTTCCCTCCGCAGTCCAAAAACATCCATCCATCCATCATCTATACACCGTTTAATCCTCATTAGGGTCGTGGGGAGGCCTGAGCCTATTCCAACTAACTTAGGGTGAAGGCAGGGGATACCTGGACAGGTAACAGTCTATCACAGGGTTACACAGAGAGACAATCGAGGAGGTTCTGACCCTCCTGTGCCCCTGTAATTTACACTGTATTTCAGCACCCACACGCTTCTCCTGTTATCCACTGTGTGACCAGGGTTGACACACAACTTATGATGGGCTGGATGATGAATATTTTTGAGGCAAAGCAAATGTATTTTGCTCAGTTGGTAGTTCATGGTGAAGCTAAATATTATGAATTGGAATATGAGAATAGAAATTGGAAATGTATATCTAACTATGTGTACTTCATTTTATCCAGATTTCAAGCGGAATGTTCGGGCAGCTCCAATTCGAACAGTAGATGTCTACAACTTGATGTGCTGGACGTTAGGAGTGGATCCTTTACCCAATAATGGGTCCTGGGCTCGGGTAGAGTACCTGCTGAATGACTCTGATGGTCTGTTTCAGTCAGCAACCTCCTGGACCTGCTGTATGAGTTTGCTAGGGGTACTGTTGGCAACGTGCAGCTAAACATTTAACAGTTAAGGGTTTTATAGCATCTACTAGTATAGTAGCTAGAGACAGTTTGCTGGAAACAGTACCTCAAATCATCTATCTATCTATCTATCTATCTATCTATCTATCTATCTATCTATCTATCTATCTATCTATCTATCTATATAATCATAGTAAAATGTCATATTAATAGCAAAAATGAAAAGTACTTGACATGCAGAGATGTAGCATGTCAGCAGGACTGTAACTTTATTTTACATAAAATGTTTTCAAGTCACAAAGTGTAAATCTCTACTCCCTTTTTTGGCCTTTCTTTTTAGAGAGCAGTCTTCTCCAGAAAATAGTGCTGCGTATTAGCAAAATCCCTGCAAGATCAGAAAATCATTGTAGAAATAACAGAACAGCACTTGTAAATTGATAGATTACATACAGTAAAGAATGCCGATGTTGTCTCCTTTTAAAATGGGTAACATCTAGAATAGATAATATGCAGTGACATATACCGATCAGACAAACATTATGACCACCTGCCTAACGTTGTGTTGGTCAGTGGTCATAATGTTGTGCCTGATTGGTGTAAGTTGTACTGTTAAATGGTAAAGGGCAAACACCTGTAGGAGATATTTAGGAACCTTAACATTTCCAGTCACTTTTCTTTTTTTCCATTGCTTGGCCACTTTTGCATCTTGCAAACTTGGTCTGTACTGGATGATTATTCCAGCTGAGATCCCTTATTTTGAAATCATTTTTAATTGAGTGGCTTGTTTTTTGTTAAGTGTATGTATGATACACTTTTTTGTGAAAAGTCATCTATAAATAAATTCTCTTTTTTTTCAAAACACAATTCTGTGTGCCCATCATGTTGTGTGCAGTTCAAATGGAGGACCCCAATGCAGACACACATGGCAGACCAGCTGTGGAAATAAACAGTAGTATTTAGATCCAGCACCCGTATGTCGTACTGATTCAGAAAGAATCTCCTGTATGAATTGTACCAGTCCACCTCAGTTGCTGTGTTCAGTGCTGGAACGTTCACAACACTGATTTGGAGGGTTTCATAACTTGAAATTAGATAACCATACAGATTTTTGCCATGCAAAGTATTCTTGGCTGGCTCAAGTTGTATACTGTATTACTATAGTCAGAGATATATTTTAATATTTTTTGTTACATTCATTTCATCTTACATTTAAGGCTAAGTGAAATGACAAGGCAGACATGAGATCATTTTTGAAAAAAATTATTAAAATTCTATAGCTACTGAAGAAGCAAAAATGTCCACAATATGACAGCACGAGCATCGCATTAAAAATAAAAATACCATCAGTCTGCAAGTTTGAGAAGTAGCTTAAGCTCAAATATATTTGCAGTGAAGTTATGCAATAAAACCTTAATGAATCTGGACCCTTCCAGTTGTCAGTCAGGCATTACTCAGGTAAATATTTGTCTTTGTAAAAAACGGAAATGTAAAAATGTGGATTTTGGTGATTTTCCCAAAGCATATGGGAATGCTATACATTAGCTGTGCTATTGTTTATCTCTGCTTTCCAAATGTAAACTGGCTAACCCTGCACTGCAAACAAACTATTTAACAGTTACTTACTTGGACTTTACAAGAAAGTGTTTTCTTCAGAAATTAATTCAAACATGATAAATACAAAGGCAAAAGCTGATCTCTGAGGGAAATCACAGCAGAAAAATTACCTCAAAAGCAATACTTTTGCTTTTTTGTATTTTTTCAAGCTATAGTGTGCTTTATTATGATCATTTGATTCCTATTTTGTTCTTATTGTTATCACCTACATGATAATGAGAGCACCAGTAATTAAAGTGGTAGATGCTGAGTTACAGGCAGATGCACAAGTGAGTTATGTTAAATTGAGCATGTGAATTTTAATTGAAAATGGTTTTGATGACACTGTCATATGAGATCTCTGCTACAAACCACTTAGTAACCACTGTTGAGGGTGTGGACTGAGGGCTCATCATAAAAGTAAGTGCATCTTTTTCTGTATTAAATTAGATGAAAGAGTGGTAATATTTTTAACCTTGTCTGTTTTTAATGGATATTTAGGAAATGGGCAATGTAATGTCGTGTATTTCCTTAAGAGTTATAACCTCTTCCATCCTGTAGGCCTTTTATCGGGATGCCAGCAACAATCTCAAGCATGGCATATGTACGTAGGCAGCCTCCTAGTACTATGACAATAATGGAAAACAAGCTCAGCGTGTTTACTCTCTAATTTGCTGTTTTGATTAGGGCAGAAGTAAAAATGTACCCTTTTTGCTGCCGTTGGTTTTACATCTTACGCAAGTCAAGCAATGAGAATGACAAGACTTGATGTATTTCAAAATTTTCCCATGTGCCCGAGTGTTATCCACAGACCCCATGGCTGTTTATTGTGGCCTTCAGTCTTGCAGCTCTTACTGAGAACACTAAAGTTGGTTTTTCAGGTGGAAATTTTAAAAATATAGCCTGGGGCTCTAGGGGTAAATGTTTTAAACTGTTTAGAATTCTTTGTGCTCCACTGCTGTTATCTGGACACACATTGCTAGTTTGCAGGGATTCAGGTTTTCTCACACTTGCCATCCATTCATTTGTATTATTGGTTATATTATGTCTGTTAGCCAGTACATTGTTTTTCTTTGCTGTATCATTTCATTTTACTTTTGCAATCCTGAATAATGATATAATTTTTCTTCACATTATTTGATATTGTCTGAATGAAATACAATAAATACACATACAGCTACAAAATGGATTTTAAAAAGATTCTAGAAACTTCTGCCCACCTGCTCACCCACTCCCACTCCCAATGATCACATTACCCCCATCTTTCAGAACTTCCACTGGCTTACCATCCCCCAGCTAATTCACTTCAAAATCCTCCTTATCCCCGACAAATCTCTCCATAACTTGGCTCCCCCTTACCTGAATGAACCTCTCCACTGACACACTGCCACCTGTACTCTCTGCTCTGCTGATGTTGGCCGCCTATCTATCAACCTTCCGGACCAAATGCCGGACCTGAGGTGACAAGGCTTTCTCCAATGCCACTCCCACCCTCTGGAGCTCACTCCCTAAAAGCATCAGAGAATGCTGCTTTGTGTTCCTACCTACTTTTTAAATCATCTAGTGTCTAGAAAAGCACTATATGAGTAGAAAGATCTAAAGGAATGGTGCTGGACATCATGCTTGGGAAAAGTACATGGTTAAAGGAGAAGAGGGAGGTAAAGAATCAGATGGATAGACGGTGTGACCAACATTTGACCTTGTATTTAAATTGCAGTGGCTGCTTATTACTTTAATGTAGACCTTGTTCTTGCATCACACACCCTAAAGAAATATGTGATTGTTTAACTTCAGCCAAAAGCACTAATTTGATTTTCCTCAACTCTACACAAGTTGTAACTAAACATCAAACTCTTCTGGGCTTTGTATTCCCCATCTGCCAGTGAATGAGGAGTTTAACAGGACAATGTTTACTGAGCATCTATGGCCTGGTATGGAGAAGTGGCTTCTGGTGACTGTGCTGGGACTGGAAATGGTCGTGGGAGTTGTGGGAAACAGTCTTGTTCTGCTTGTCAAAGTCATGGTAAGGTGCTTATTTTGTTCCTTCTTTAGTATGAAATATGTCAGTGTTATTTGTGACTAATTATCACTTATTTTCCCTCACTTATTTGCGAAAAAAATTATACAGGGCTAGGAGATTGCTGAAGTTTTTTAAAAAATATATTTAGACATGGTAATGCTTGATCCATTTTCAAACAATGCTTTCAGATTAAATATATGGAAAAAGTATTTTTTTTGTCACACGTTTACCCAGAGGAAATTTTACTGGACTAAGCTTGATCTCATATAGTTGGGAAACAAATTTGTGATTTACATTTCAGCCTCATTTCAGTTTTGATTTTTTAATAGGAAAAATAGGTGAGACAAGAAGAAGACAATTAGCAGCAGGAGTCATGCTTGAGACCTAAAGGAGATATCTTCCTTACCTTAACTAATGGCTCCTTTTTTCAGTTGAACTACATGTGAGCTATATATGGGCTATCTATGTATATACAACAGCATGACCACTGACAAGTTAAGTGAATAACATTGATCATCTTGTTATAATGCAACGTTCTGCTGGGAAACATTGAGTCCTGATATTCATGTGGATGTTTGACATGTACCACCCACCTAAGCATTGCAGATCAAGCAAATTCTCTTGACTCGTGGGAGTCCAGCAAAGTCAAGATCTCTAAATTATGTTAAATAAATCATTCCACTGTAATGAAAATCCAACAGTGAAGTGGAATTGTCATTGTTTCACTTCCTCAGGGACACTGAAGCTTGCAGTCACTGCTCCGACTACCAATTCTACCTCATTTCAAAGAATGCTTGAAGATAATGTAAGGCAATCTGTCCTAAAGTTGAAGCTGAGCCAGAAGCAGGGGTGGACTGGCCATCTGGCATACCAGACACTGTCCCAGTGGGCCGGTGTCTAGTGGGGACTGGTCGAATCAACTGAAAATGGATGGCGTTGGGACACCGGGCCCATATCTGAGGGCTAGGCCACGATGAGTAGGAGGACCACCGTGGTGAGCACAGAAGCCTAGGGCACGAGCCCAGGTGGAGCCACCGCAGGTGCAGATCTTGGTGGTAGTAGCAAATATTCAAACTTCCTCCCTGATTTTTTGACCCAGTCCACCCCTGACCAGAAGTGAACATTTCAACAATATAATGATCCTAAGCAGACTAGCAAATCCTCCAAATTAACTCAGAAAGAAAAAATGAAGGCTTTTGTAATGTGCTAGTCTAAGCCCAGATTTGAATTCCATTCCATGCATGCAAGAGAAGCATGTGGTCAAAACTTTAAGTGAGCCAATAGCAACAAAGGGGGACAACTATCCAAAATGCCTACAATAAGCTATCATATTTCTGCAAAGACCTCTTTCTTCTGATGCCAAGGATGAACCTGCTTTTCTCACAAAAGAATCTAACCTCATCTGTTGATATTTCAGTTGATGAAATTGTTGAAAAAGCTCATTTTTATTGCATTGTTGTTCAGTTATACCACCTTTAGCTGTTCAAAGCCGATTATGCTTGCTTGTCCAAGTATTTGTATGTCAACACTTTCCATGGAATGCAACTTATTTTTTTCCACGGCTGTATGTTTATTTCTCTTTTGTCTTTCGTTTTCAGTGTAGAGGCCAATTCTGCTGTCGTTACTGGTTTCCTTTCATCAGTCTCACCCTATCAGATCTAGGTACAATGTTCACTGACACCACAGATCATATATTTAGTTTTCTTCAATAGTCGTCTATTGATCCACATCATCAGTTCATTTGATTCTGGTAATCTAACACATTTACTACATTGTCTGACATGTAATTTGAGTGCAGGAATTCCTTTCTGAAAATGAGCCACTGTGTTCTCAAGGCTGCTCCGTCCTTATCATCTCTGGCTCCATGCTGGCCATTCTGACAGGAGGTCAGAGGTCACCATGGTGTGAAGTAGTCAGCCTGCTGAAGTTTGCCTTCATCACCTCCTCTATAGGAAGCATAGGTAATGCACAGCTCTATAAACACACTAATACACTCTGTCTTATTCTCCATTCATTGGAAACCAAGACTGGGTTACGGAGGTTGAGCAGGGAACTGAACTGCCTACTGATTGAGAGGAAGTGGAGAGAGGAGAGCCGGGTGGAGGTGGAGTGATGGCAGGAGTGGAGACAGATGCAAGACAGGTGCTGCAGCCAGAGGAATGAGTAGAGATCCGGGTTTGATCCAGGCAGACGACAGGAGAGTGTAGTTTCTCTTATCACTCCCACCTGCTACTAATCACCGATTTACAGCATCTGTCTGCAATGCCACACACCATGCTCCCGCCCACCTGGAGATACAGAGAGAGAGAGATTCATCGCAGTAATATCTGCTGACTGCTTGTAGTCTGACATGCACACAGAAAAACATCACAAAATCATTAAATTTAATTCAATTTTATTTATATTGGGCCAATTCACAGCATATGTCATCTCGCAGCACTGAACATAGTAAAAGACAGATTTTATGAATTTTACACAAGAGAACTCAACAATCCAAAGTTGCCATTGGATTACCCTATCAGCAAGCAGATGGCAATGATGGAAAGGAACTAAAAAAAACCCTCTCTAAATAGGGAGGGAGGGAAAGAAAAACCTCCAACAGAACCATATTCAGCAAAGGCAGCTATCTGCTTCAACTAGCTGCAAATCCCTTATTTTTCCTCTGTTTATGGCCACACTAATGTGTCGATACTATCTCTGCTGGTCCAATACTATATCTCTTTACACAGGTATGGGAGCAGGGTCTCTGATAGGATTCAAAGCTTAATGTCTTGTGGTTTCATTTGTCTGATGATAAATAATGACCAAGCTCCTCAGTTACAAGTCTCCTTGTTTGTTGTGTTTCCCACCATAAGGGGTTTTTCTCTTTCAGGGGAGGACCCAACAGGTAGGATAATTGTCCATATTATCCTACCTGTTAAGTCCTCCCCTGACCCCCAAATAGTGATGTATCCCCTCACTGCACCCTGTGTCGAAAGGTTTCATCCACAACCTTACCTGTGAGTTAAAGGTGAAACAATACAGTAGTTTCTTGTCTTTGACCTCAGTCTTGTTTATAACTGCAGTGGAATTGTAAAATTTCATGCATCCATTCAGTATCTATATACCACTTGATCCTGTGTAAGGTCATGAGGGGAGTCTATCTCTGCTGACTTAGAGGGAAGGCTGGGTACACCCTGAACAGGTCGCCCATCCATCACAGGGCCAGCACAGACAGACAACCAAGCACACTCATATTCACACCTACAGACTCTAGACTGTGGGAGGAAGCTGGAGCACCAGGGGACAACCCACAGAGGGAGAACATACAAACTCCACACAGAAAGATCCAGGGCTGGGATGCGAACCAGGAATCTTCTGGGTGTGAGGCGACAGTGCTAACCACCTGGCCACTATAATTAGTAATTTATTCAAATGTATTTCCCCAATGCTGAAGTTCATCCAAACAGTCCTCCAGTAGTTTGATATTTTCCCTCATGCTCGCTCCATATACACATGCACTTTCTAATGTGAGACTATATAGATGCAGTTAGACAGTCTCTGAGATAATTTGTAATATAATAGAGGGTTCGAACATAATGACCTGACTTATTATTATTATTATTATTATTTGATAGATTTGAATTTTTATGGGTTACATTTTTGGTCTTTGCTGTTGTTATCATGGGTTTAGTGGCAAAATGTTTGAGGAAAGGCATTTGGCTAATATTTAATTCAGCAAACTTTCTAACTATATAGTTTTCTATGGGAGTCCACTGCATTAGCAAAGAAAAAAAAACAATTGGAGACTGTCATTATTGCTTACTATCTCTGATTCAGGAGATCCAAAACATACAATTACGAGATCCAGAAATCATAATTAGAAGAAACAATTTTATCATTGCAGTGGACTCAGCAAGTTGGACTAGCTTTCATATGTGTGTGCTCTTACAGTTATTGTTTCAGTGTACTTTTATCATAATATTTTCTTCATACCATCCTCATCTTTTCAGCATTTAACATCAAGTCTCGGACAGTGCAACATGGAAATCATCTCATCTCGTAGCCATCCTTACATCAGTACTACAGTTATAGCCCTGAAATATTAGTGTTATCGTTGTAGCCACAGTAGCAGACAACAATCATATTATTGCTAAAGTTGTTTTTTTTCCCTTTACAGCTGTCCTCTGTGTGCAGCGGCTGATTGGCATGGCCTTCAGAGGAAGTGCTCTCTTCGTTGTCATGGTGACAGCGTGCTTGGTTTCTTGGGTGACAGGAGCTGTGTTCGGGAGCATCCCTGTTGTTTACGCCTGGATCAGGTATGTAGCCTTCAGTTAGTCCTGCATGATCTACTCTGTTGATCTCTGTCATGTCTTCTTTCACTTCAAGGTATGACCCTGCAGAGATGCTGTGTGCTGTCTTCTGGGAGGGCAGCTACTCAGATATGTCGGTCTACATTCTTTGTGCTTTCTCCATCTGCATCTTTCTCCCCTTCCTTCTCGTTTTTGGCTGCTTGGTACTCAGCGCTACTGGCTGTGGGTCCAGTGGCAACAGGTAAATGATGACAAGACATAATTTCAAGTAACAAAGCACAAGCTAGAAACTTGTGAGTAAATATGTTAAGCTCGTGACACAGTGCTTAGCTCACCCATGCGTCATAGTTGTGGAACCTGTTGTGTTTCACTTTCACATAGGTTAGCCACAGGCTGCATAGTCTGCTGGAGATGTAGGTATGGCTCAAGCCTCACCTCAGCCGTGTGTCATCTAGCCTCATTTATGTGCATGAGGTAAAAAATAGACAAAAAGGGAAAAAGAAGTTCTTACAAGTCCACAATAGCCTTTTCTCTTTCTTGTTTTATGCTGTTCTGTATATATGACTTTGTACCATACTTCATTTTCGTACTACTCGTATGTCAGTTCGTTTCACAGCGAGATGTGACAACACTACAAGTGAAATAAAACTTGAAAAATGGTACGCTTCAGTTTCTGTGGGCACAGCCATAGAAAAGGAAAGAGATGATACACCTACCAAAAGCTGATGGAAATCTTCAGAATCAGAACCACATCATCTGAAAAACTTCCTGTCAGCGAGCACATGCTTTGAGCGACAGTCACATTACAACAATGACATGCAAATGATTTTTTAGGCAATATTCAGCTGAATAATGTAAGTTGTGTAGGCGTCACTTTATAACAAGTTAATTTGGACTATGTTGCAGACATTTTAGTAAGCTAGCTATGCTTTTCCTTCCGGAGCAGGGAGGTACTGTGTGATCCATCAAGGTGTACATTAGTTCAGTTTCTCAAATGTATTCATAGTGTAGTTTTATTTTGTTTTTAAGGTTGCAATAATACTAATGACCATATTGTTATTATTAGGAGACAGCAGTGTAATAGTTAACATTGGCACTGCTGCCTCTCAGCCAGAAGCTTCTAGGTTCATGCCTGCTTATCAGCCAGGGCCTCCCTGTGTGGAGTGCCAATACAAGCTTTTCTGTCCAGTTCAGAACTATACTTTGCTTTCATATGAACTGTGAGGTCAAGCTATGTTAGCCTAAATAAAGATAATCTTAGCTATTGTGTGTAGAGCATTGTTCCAGTGGGTTTTGCGTTATAGGAGATGACATTTTGATGCCATGTCATTAATATAAAGGTGAATGAAAGTTTACATGTCCAGATACCTGTCGTTGTGCTGCTTAGGCAAGTTTGAGGTGCTTTCTTCTTTCATTCAAAATGTTCGGTGTCACTGTTTTCATTCTAGGTTTTGTTTTTCTGTAACTTATCCCAGATCATCCAACTCAAACACAAAATATCTGTTTGTTTTTTCGACCACAGTTTCCAGTTGATCTGTTGCTGTACCTGCACTTGTCACTGCTATTCCACATCTTGTTGGTTTTGTTCAGTGTCCAGTACTTGCACCATAGATGTACTATAGGAAAAGAAGCACTTTTTTTTTTACATGTCATATTTAGTATTACTGTTCCATAAAAAAATAGCAATTTCAGTCATGGGTGTTTACAAAAAAGTCTCTACTTTCTGGTACCATGAGCATGGGACACAAATCCTCTTCGCTCCTCAATGGAGCAACCAGATGTTTCCTGTAATACAGAAACAACTATGGTTGTAATTACTACAGTGCTAGGTGAAGCTGTAACAAGCAAGCTGAGTATCTTGGAGATACTAATTCTCTGTGCATGTAACCATAGCCATGTGTTGCTGTTTTCTATTTTCGTTGTGTTTCTGCTTGTCTCAGTGATGAGGAGGCGGATCTTTCTGAAGTGGCTCCTCTTTTGGTGGCCTCCTACACAATCTGCTACACTCCCTTTGTTGTGTCTGAGGTACATACATGAACCAACACTCAAAGTATTGATTTGCATGAACGTTCTTGTTAAAGCCAAGAGGAACTGCATACTTCTCCAATATTCACTGATATTGAATTTTTTATTTATTTATTTATTTACTTATTTATTTTACAAAAACATGTCAGTTTTCCAATTTTAGTTTTTATCTTCTCAAAAATTTCAGGTTATATAGTTGTTGCCATATTTTTATTCTTCTTTTTTTTAAACCATGGTTACAGGTGTTATTCTTATCTGTTGTAAAGTTAGTGGAAAAGGCTCTGTATCCATATCCCTCTGCTCTGCAGTAATACAGCAGATCCATTACCAGTTAATGATGTCATTTCCAAACTGTGGCTGAGTGAGCAGAACCCCACTTTCACTGTGTGTCCTACTTACCTGACAGAAACACAGCATAAAGTGACATAAAGGTGCTTCTTCCTAACAACAGTACAACAAGTCAGATGAATACATTTATTTAGCAAGACACATTTTGTGCAGCAGATGAAACTTTTAACAAATTAGGAACTGCAGTGTGTGATTACACAAATGCTGCAGGTCACTGAAGGAGCAATTACTTTATTAAAATATCTTGACTTAATTTTTTGTCATAATTTTTTACCTTCAAATATTTCTTTTTATTGACTTCAAATTTTGTTTACACAATGAAAAACAGACCATCAGCAAATTTTTTTTTCATGATCGCTTGTGTCAATGAAATGAATATTACTTCACTCACAGACAGTTTCTTCCTCTCTATTCCTCTACATTCAGCTGATCCTGCTGGGTAGGATGGACCTGTCTCCAGCACCTGATTGGTTAAGGACATTATCCTCCGTTATGTCATACCTGGACTGTGGTTTAAACCCTCTTATCTACTGCACCCATCAGAGCTTCAGGGAGGCAGGTCTGGCACTGTTATGGACTAAAAGGAAACCAATGTCAGAGCCTGTTCTCACTGCTGTCATTAAGCATTAAATGTAAACATGTGAGGGTTGATATATAAAATTCAAAAGGTGAGCCCAAAAATACGCAGATTTTTAAAATATAACTGCCAAGCAAATTTGAAGCATGCTTGTTGTACCCTGTTATAAATAATTAAAGAAAGAAAATGTGAATTAGACTTGTTTGCATTGTCTATTTTGAAGTGAACTAACTAGTCAACATCATGTCATCAGGGAGTGACGCTATAGGCTTCATTACACATTACTGTAATAAACAGAGCATTAAAAAACAGAAACAAAAACAGTTGTGTGCCAATTGTTTAAAAGCCATAAAGAAGAAGAAGAAACTAATACAATTGTGTCCATCTGTGTGAGAAAATGGAGAGGGGTCTTCAGGAATTGTTTTCAGTCAGGTAAATGGAAATTATTCTTTCATGTTTGCATGTTTACTGCTGTCTGGATGTGAAGGCTCTTAAACAGCATATCTCTGCCTTAAAAGGAGGCCACTTTTGTCATACAGTGTGTGCTCTGAATGACCTGAAACAGCTGTTGCCTTCATATTTATCATATCTGGACACACTGTGACATTTGAGACAACATACGATATTAAGACTTTTTTGCATTTTTGACATTTTTGACGACATACAAAAATTTATTTATTTATTTATTTATTTATTTGGACGAGACAGTGCATGTAAATTAACATGCAATCTCATAATAGTTTACACAAGGTTGCAGTAAATATGCCGGATTTAGCACAAGGCTAATGTCCATCCGTTCTCCCACACATAAAAGAAAAAAAAATACAGCGTTGCAGATGTATAAAAAACAACATAGTAAAACAAAGACAATGACAATTAATACTGACTGGGTTAAACCTACCCTAAAAAAGTGCTACTATTTTAGAAAAGTGCTTTCTAGGCATAGCCTTTCATATGAAAAATGAAAAAAGATTATGATGTTTCTTTTATGACATTTTTCACCACACACTACACTGCACGCCTGTGTTCCTAGAAGGCAATTTGAATCGGTAAATTCAGTAATTAGTCAATTAATTGATTTACAATATTTGTATAACACACCGACATATGCATATAGCAAATTACATCAATGTAAAAGTCTAATTGTGTAAACAGCAAGTTTTGCTTGTCTTGTTGACATATTTTAGGTTAATGTTGACACGGTTTAAGAGCTGCTGATTATTGCTTGTATGGCAATCAAGAGAAAATACATCCTAATGTTTACTGATATATTCAGAGGGAGGGGAAGGGAAGAAATGTTTAAGAATTCAGATTAAATTAATTTTCTATACAAGATGTGTTTCAATAATCCCACAGTAAATTAAGGCCTAAGTAATCTAAGTAATTTGAAGACTAATGTAATCTTAAGGACTTTTAGCAGGGAAGAAGAAGACTGAGAAGAATGAATCAGTGGACCAGCAGCAGCATTATGATACATGTGATGTCTCAGGAAAATAAGTGGACTTAAATTTATTTTGACATTTACAATTCATGCACCTGAACATCAAATGGACGTAAGGCCTCCCACATGGAGCGAGGTGGGGAAGACTGTGAAGCAGGCAAGATCAGCATCAGCACCTGGGCCCAATGGAATCTCGTATAGACTCTATAAGAACACTCCCGGAGCCCGTAAATACCTCTGGAAGGTGATGAAGGTGGCTTGGCAGAGGGGAATGATACTGAAAGCATGGAGAAGATCAGGGGGTATTCTGATCCCCAAAGAGAAGGGCTCGTCATCCATCAGCCAGTTTCACCAGATCAGCCTGTTGAATGTAGAGGGAAAGATCTTCTTCAGTGTCCTGGCCCAAAGGCTCTCTAGCGTCTTGCACAGAAACAACTTTGTTGATACATCAGGGCAGAAGATGGGGATCCGGGATTTCTCAGGATGTCTGGAGCATGCCAATGTCATCTGGCACCAGATACAAACTGCCAAAAAGAACGGAGAGACCTACATGTGGTTTTCTTTGAACTTGCCAACGCCTTTGGTTCAGTCCCTCACAAGATCTTAGGGACGGCCTTCATGTATTTTGGTGTACCAAAGCAAGTCACTGATTTGGTCAAGAGCTACTTTCAGGATCTCCAGTTCTGTGTAACATCTGAGAGTGACACCACTGCCCGGCAGCATCTGGAGATTGGCATTATGGCAGGCTGCACAATTTCCCCTCTGGCATTCATCAGTGACTATGGAGTTGGTCATACGTGCATCTCGCTGGGTAAACACAGCAGGAACACATTGGATGGAACACAATAGAAAGTGTGATGCTTTTGTCCTATTTCCTAATCTTATGGAAATGTTTGTTTTCATGGTTGAGGCCAAAGAACATTTTACTGCCTTAGATGGACAATAAAGTTTATTCTTATTTATTCTATTGTATCATTAGTTAACATGAGCTCCATACAGTTTTCTGACATTACACAGTTGTAGAGAAAACACTGCTGTTCTATTTAACATTAAAAGCAGCAGAAAAGTACCACATACCTCTGTAGTACAGCGTGATGGTGGGTAGACCTCAAGAATGTTACTGTTTCTGAAAGAGAAAGAATCATTTCAGCAGATGTTTGTCTGAACTAAAGAACAGAGATATGAACTCAGAACTGAACTGAGAGATTAACATTCATCAGTAACAGAGTTCTGTGGTGGAACATTAACATAGATTTATTTATATCTGCTGATCATAACAACAGGAAGACAGCAGCAGTTAAAAGACTGTAATAATGTTATTGATCCATTATGATTTAATCATCTGTGAACTCCAGGAAACTTAGTTACAGTTAACTTATTTATGACACTGACAAACCTGACTTTGCAGCACTGTGAACACAAAGTCAGGAAACGTAACCTGATATTTACAGA